>NC_057799.1:136334128-136630572 GCF_018294505.1 Triticum aestivum | reverse complement strand
TATTTGTAAATGTTTTGTAGTAACTAGTAAGTCGTGGAATAAAGATCCTAGCGAAAATGTCCACCACATTTGTTATAGCCTTTGAATCCCTGAATCCAAAGCCTGCGATGATGAGTTGGTGAAATGAAATTATCATGGAATCATTTTTTTATTGTATAATGATCACATTTGATGCTAAGGTTTCTTCTCCTTCTGTGCAGATTCCGGGGCCTCCGCCTCCCAAAGGGTCACTGATTGAGCATGACAAGGCACTAGGACTGTGGGTGATGAAGTTACCTTCCGCCGACACAGTGGTTGTGAAGAGAACCCTAGCAAAAGTGACAGAGCATCCCGAGGGCCTTCCTGGTGCGGACGAAACCCCAGAATTTGCGGAGCATAGGAAGGAATTCTGGTCCTCTATCAAACCTGCACATTTCGGTATGAAGATCAGCAGCCGTTCCATCCTGGGCCTTTTCTGGTGGCTGTGTACTGGACTTTTCATCGGCATTCTCGGGGGTTTCTCCTTCGGTAGGTCCCTCTTGCTGAAATTCCCTGAGTTCTTCTCCATCGGGCTGTTCAGAAAGACCGGACCGACAGAAGAGGAGGTCCGCAGCGCCTCGTTCAAAATGTGGTTCATCGGCCGTGGCTACAGCGACTTGGCCCGAGCATCAGAGCGTGGGGGCAAGCCAGACAAGGAGATCGTGACCAGAGTTTCGGGGCCTGAGATCGGGTACATCACCACCCCGATCGTCCTCGTCCAGTGCGCCCTCGTCCTGCTGAGCCAGCGGGCCAATCTGCCGAAGGGCGGGGTGTACACGCCGGGCGCTGTCTTCGGCCCCACTGATCTCCAGAAGCGCCTCGAGGAGAACGGCCTGTCGTTCGAGCTCATCTCCGCGAGGACCCTCCCTTGAGATTATAACAGGCTCGTGCTTCCTACACCTGATTTCGTCGTTAAACCAGGTATCTATCATCTGTCACCTGAGTGTCTAGCAGGCTCAATGGCCTTATACTACGTATTTGTGAAGAAACGTAGTAGTGTCCTGTATGCTGTGTTTATGTGAAGTGAACCGTATTACTATTACTACCGCGCATGGAAGAAAGAAAGAATAGGATGTGCTCGTGTGATGTGAATCGTATGGGTGAAATATACGTATAATAAGCGTGCAAGTGTAAGTCCTGTGGCTGTAGAAGAGAAGAAATGTTGTGTCGTGAGTTCAAAATGCCGTGCAAGTGTAAAGTCCTGTGGAACCTGCATGTCTATCTCATCCTGTTTGTGCTGTCTGCTGGGATTCTGGAACCGACACTCTCACTCACTGCATGGTCAGATTTGCTCTCAAAATGTTTGATCCAAGGGTGATGGCTCACCGCCGGATGAGTATCGGACGGCACATCTGTGTCCTACCTATAGCAGTTCTCGGAAACTTATCTCACAGGGGCAGTAGTGCAAGTCTGGACGACGCGATCGAGCCAACACGCGCGAACGGCGCTTTCCCGCCCACAAGGTTTCCACACGCCTTGGGTACTTGCGTGGAGGAAGTGCGTTGCCCGCCGGGCAGTGAGACCGTGTGTTGAGAGAGCTGCGATTCACTCACCTCAGCACTGGTGCACCAGCCGTGCACGCCTCGTCTCGTTCCGTTACAGACTTACAGTAGTGCAGTGTCCCCTACGGATCCGATTCGGGACTACGCCACGCCATGATGGAAGACGGTGGTCGCGTCTTGGATCATGATGGTTCGTGAGCTTTCTGTTGAGACCGCGCTTTTGCCCACCCATGGCCATGGATCGAGCACCGACCGACGCATGTGTGCGGTGCGCTTTGCCAACGGCTTTGTAAAGGCTAAAGACTACTAGTAGTAAAAGACTTGGACGGTGTGTTTCCATGTTATCATGTGCATCACAAACGGCCATCCATCGCAATCTTTGGCCACTTGCCGCCTTTGGTCTCTCGCGTACACTATCCCTTGGCCACGATGAACAGGGGTCATGGTGGACTCTTGGTCCAAGACAGCGACCGCACAAAGCCAAAACAGGAGGTTGTTGTGCACGCACACGATCAAGTTGCTTTGCCACTACACAACTCTATGTGTATTTGTATCGTCTTTTGCTATTTCTCATGTATCTGGATTTTCTTCTTGTGTCAGTTACTTTTTTCTTCTTCCTTTCTTCTTCCGAGCGCGCGAGATGGGGAGGCCGCACCTCACCGGAGAACCAACCACACTATCTATTTTAAGGGAAGCTATAGTATCATTATCTAGGTGAAAGCCACAACCTTATTATCTACCTTAGGGGTGGGAGGTGCAGGGGGTCGTTGGAGTTGTTCATCGATGGTGCGGGGCTTAAGGGATGGTCGGGGCGGCGACCAATACAACTGCGGGTATAGGTCGGGGCGGGGAGGCAGCGACAACCGCCGAGCACGAGGGATGGAGGCACGCGGTTAGGGCCGGGTAGGCCGTGTGGAGCAGGAAGAACCGCCGCGAGAAAGGAGGACGAAGAACTGAGGGGAAAGGGAGGGGGGTAAACAATGACGACACGCTTCGACCGTTGGATATTGAGGCCTAAAGCATAAGTGACAAAAGCAAGTAGTTTTTTCCAATGGAAAAAAAAGCGCGTAATGTGTCGCTAATAGTACACTATAGCGTTCTGACCAATGACTCGCTAAATAAATCAGTGTACAATGTCTCGTTAACATCACCTACAACACGATATAGGAAGCTAATAGCATATGTTAGGGGCCATGCTATTTTTTTCATTGGTTTTTCACCGTATTGTATTGTGCGCTACCAAAACTTTGCTTCTTTATCTTTGCCCCTACCTACATACATGAATGAACGCCCAGCTGAACTAAACAACAGCATTTTTGTACACAAAGAATAAATTTGTTTTTGTAACCTTCAACACCTATGTCAGAGAACTTGTTTGCTCGCCGTCGCTGTGTCCTGAGCTCATGCAGTATGCACAGCCCGCGTCGCCGGCCATGTCCAGCAGCGCGGCGAGGATGACCGGCATGTCCGGCCGCTCGTGCGGCGCGTCGGCCGTGCACCGCATGCCCAGCTCGAGCAGCTCCCAGAACACCGTGCCGGTCGTCTGTTGATCCTCCGTTTGCTGCTTCCGGCCCTCCTTCGCGGTGCGCCGGGCCCAGTCGACGAGGCATTCCTCGCCGCCGTCGACCGCGCGCCGGCCCGTGGCGAGCTCCATGAGGAGCACGCCGTAGCTGTAGACGTCGCCTTTCGTCGTGGCGCGCCACGTCTGTGCGTACTCCGGCGCCACGTAACCGACCGTGCCGGCCACCATCGTGCTCACGTGGGTGTCGCCGGGGCGGACCACCCTGGCCAGCCCGAAGTCCGTCACCTTGGCGCGCCCGTCGCCGTCCAGGAGCACGTTGCTGGCCTTCACGTCGCGGTGCACCACGGCGGGCACGCACTCGTGGTGCAGGAACGCCAGCGCCCGCGCCACGCCCACCGCCGCGTCCAGCCGCGCCGCCCACCCGAACGCGCCCGTGTCGCAGATCAGCGCCTCCAGGCTCCCGCCGTCGAGGCGCTCGTAGACCAGTATCTTGGCGCCGCCGGAGAGGCACCACCCGTAGAGCGTGACGAGGTTCGGGTGCGGCCACGTGAACCCCATCCGGTCGGCGAGCACCTCCATCTCGGCGCGGAACTCGCGCTCGCCGTCGCCGTCCACGCCGTCGCGCGGCCTGGAGAGCTTCTTCACCGCCACGGCGCGGCCGTCGGGGAGCACGCCGCGGTACACCACGCCGGAGCCGCCGCGCCCGATCACCCGGTCGTCGGAGAAGTTGCCCGTGGCCGCCACGATGTCGCGGTAGGTGAAGGCCGTCTTGTCCAGCCGGAACACCTTCACTCCCTCCGTCGAGGAGGAGCACCCCGTGGCCGACGACGACCCGGACGGCGGCGAGGAGGACATTCCGAACGCGCACTTGCCCTTGGGGTGCTCGCACGAGAATGCGTCCAGCTCCGGCTCCTGGTCCACCGGGAACCGGGCGCGTAGGCTGGTGATCGCGAACACGACGGTGGCGGCGATGAAGGCGATGACGAGGGAGAAAAGCAGCCAGATCCCGATGGTTCTCGGTATGCTGCGCGTCCGAACTGCAGGAGCGTCGGCAGCTTCCGGTGGTGGTTGCTGCTTACCGGCAGCTCCACCCTGATGCAACGAAATGAGCGGGTTGCCGAGGAAAGACTGCTCGTCGAAGGTGCCGAACTGGCCGGTGGTGGAGACATTGCCGGAGAGGAGTGGGTTGTACGACACGTTGAACATTGATAGCTCGGTGAGCTTGAACAGGCTCGCCGGGAGCTCGCCGGAGAGGTTGTTGAAGGACAGGTCCATCCTCTCGATGCACAGAATGTCGCCGATCTCCGACGGAATCGGGCCCGAGAGGTTGTTCCTCGAGACGTTCAGCATGACGAGCGGGAGCCGGCCGATCTCCGGTGGCAGCTGCCCCGTGAGACGGTTGCCGTCGAGGTGGAGCAAGCTGAGGCTCCGCATTGCGCCGATCTGTGACGGTATCTCGCCGGAAAGCAGGTTCCCTGACAGCTGCACGTACCCGGAGACCGTGTTGGACCTCGCCGGCGACGACGAGTTGGTGCAAATTGGGACGATTCCGTAGCCCTTGAGGATGCGGTCCCATATGCTGCGGCAGTTCTCCCGGGTCATGACGGAGTAGACGAAGCTGAACGGGGGATAGCTCGCCGGGATCCACCGTTTCATGGCCTGGCACTCGCCGGAGCCGGCGAGCACGCTCGTATCATTCCGGTTCTTGGCGAAGGTCGGGCCGGGATTCCTCCCTATCTCTGCCATCTCCGGTGGAATCTTGCCAGTCAACCGGTTGTCGGCCAGGTTCAGCCAGAGCAAGCTGGTGCAGTTGCCGATTTCAGGTGGTATCTCTCCGGAGAGCTGGTTCCCGGCGAGCATCAGCCATAGGAGCGACGTGAGGTTTCCTATGCTCGCTGGGATCCCACCTGTGAGCGTGTTGTTAGACAGGTCTAGCGCCTGGAGCTCGGCGAGACAGCCGTACACCGGCGGTATGGTGCCGGAGAAGTTGTTCTCGGCGAGCATCAGGTACTTGAGGCTCTTCATGTTGGCCACCTCTGGAGGGAGTTCGCCGGTGAACTGGTTGAAGCTGAGGTCGAGCCTGGCGAGCAGCGGTAGCCGGAGCACGCCGGAGGCCACGATGCCGCCGGTGTAATTGTTGTGATGAAGCACAAGATACTTCAAGCTCGTAAAGTTGCCGAAAATCTGTTGCACGTCGCCTCCAAAGTTGTTGGTGCTCATGTCCAAGAACTGAAGTCTCCCGCAGTTCGTCAGCTCCGGCGGTATCTTCCGATCGAACTTGTTGTTCCCAAGAATCAACGTCTCGAGGACGGCGAGCTTCCCGATTCCGGCAGGTATAATCCCAGTGAAATTATTCCCCCACAGCGACATGTACGTCAAATTCGTGCAATTGGCGACGGAATCCGGGAAGCCCCCGACCAGCTGGTTATCGGAGAGGTCCAAGGACTGGAGCCTGCAGCCGTCAGGAAACGTGCTCCACGGGACGCTCCCGGTGAGGTTGTTCTCGGCGGCGCTGAATTCCCTGAATTTCGCGATTCCAGGCCATAGCTCGCCGGTGAAGTTGTTGGAGCTGAGGTCGACCTTGTCGAGCCTGACGCAGCCATCGAACAGGCCGGTGATGTTGCCCGTGAGATTGTTGGTGGACAGGTCGAGCAAGTTGAGGTCGGCGCATATCGCCGGGAAGTTGACGGCGACGCCGCCCTCGAGCCGGTTCCCCGACACGTCGAGCGTCTGTAGCCTGGTCAGCCCGGAGAGGTTGAGCGGACCGGTGATGAGGTTGTGGGAGAGGTTGAGGTGCAGGAGGCCGCGGCATTGGTTGAGGTCGGCGGCCGGGAGCGGGCCGTTGATGGAGTTGCCGGAGAGGTCGAGCGACGTGAGCGCCGAGAGCCGCGAGAAGTTGCCGAACACCTGGCCGGAGATGGTCGAGCCCGCCAGGTTCAGAGACGCGACGCGGCTGCCCCTGTCGCAGCCGACGCCCTTCCACTGGCACGGCGACAGGTCCGACTCCTGCCACCCGTCGTAGTCGCCGCGGTTGAACCTGTTGTTGGCAACCAGGAAGCGCTTGAGCTCCACCAGCACCTCCTTGTCGCCGCCGCTCTGCGCGCCTGTCAGCGCCGCCTCACCTTCAAGAGTAATCGACCCACTCAAATTAGACCGACTCCACGCGCAATTCAGCTCTCACGCCCCAAGAAGAGAAGAAGATAAGAGAGCAAGAAAGAAAGGGAGGCCGGCGGTATGTACCTGCGAGGAGGAGTAGGCAGAGGAACCGGAGGAGCAGGGGAGACATGGCTTGCCCTCCTGAATAATCATGGACGAATCGAATCCTAGACGAAAGGTGTGCCTCTCCTCATGCGCGAGCCGCCTATGCCTATGCTTCTTCTTGGCTCGGCGCCTCTGCTCTGCTCGGTGTTCGCTTGGCTTGCCCCACAATCCGAAGACGAGGCCGACGAGGGGTGTGAAGTAAGCAAGCGAGGAAAGGAAAGACAAAACAAAAGTCTGAGGTTGTTTAGGGGTTAATCCACATGTGGGTGGAGGGACTAGTATGCAGAGGGGCGTCGCTGTCCCCCGTCTGGACCTTTGAATTCTCGCTGTTCCATCTTTGTTAATTCGGCGCTGACTGCACGGGGAGCCAAAAGGGCACGAGTCTGACCGACTCACTGGTTTGGTTGTGGCCTCTGAATTCCCTTCCTCCCTCCCTTGCTTTCCCTCCAAGGCCTTGATTTGTCGCCGTTTTTAACTGGCGATTTTTAAATTTGAGAGAACGCACGTCAGCAATGTCGGGAATAAATACTCGCACTGCGGGAACAAGAAGGGATCGGCAATTTTTAACAGCTCCGGCGACATCTCAAGTTACCATATGGCCGCATGACGACATCTCAAGATCCTTGCTCGTTGCGTAGGTGCCCGCCGAAATTCCACCGGAAGCTTCGTTGGATGTTGTTTCTCTTCTCTTGATCTACTATACTAACATTTTCATTTTTCCATGAGAGAAAAGCTGGTAGTACTATGATGTTTTGGCTTGGACTGTTGGTCCAGGTAATAGCGGCCGCCGTTGTTGACAGGCGAAAGGACGGCAACGGTTTGGGTCAGCCTGCCGCCGGAGTTATGATGGGGCCGAAGCGAACGGCCTGCGCACGCACGGGTGCCCCGTGCGCGTGGTGGGCGCGCGCGCGTGCAGACGTGAAGCTTCCAAAACGCACAACGCAGTAATGATGCGCCCTGCGCGTGTGAAGAGTTAACGCGGCGATAAACGGACACACGTTTTCTTTGTTGGAAGTGCCTATAACTCATTTAGATGAGATATAATTTGGTTTCATTCACCTTAAAAACAAAAACAGGTACAACTCACGTCAGCACACACGCATCTTATAGCATCACATCCAATGGCTATAAAAGGTGAATGAGACCAAACTATATCTCATTTAGATGAGTTCTAGCAAAACTGTTCTTTGTTTTAGGTTGGCCAAGCGGTCGGGCGCGTCTACTCTTTGGTTTGGGTCAATCGATGCGTCCAACAAGTGGCAAACTTATTTTTTCTCGCGTCTATTTTTTTTTTAAAAAACACGCGGCCAAAATGAATATAATTAAACCTTAAATAGCCGGTCAACCGCTGGCCAAAGTTCACTTAAAGATTAATAAAACTCTAAAAAACTAAAAAAAAGTCTGCGCGGTCTGCGTGTTGCCCTAGGCGTCGTCGTCATCCTCTTCCCCGGGGCCGATGGGTCGATGAACGTCGGCGCCGGCCTAGCCCAGGGGAACGCGGTTTTCCACGCCGCACGTGCTGCCACCTCCGTCGTCTGCCCTGCCGCGCTCCTCCTCCGGCTCCCGCGCCAAGCGGCGCTCCGACTCCATCTGCCGCTCGCCATCGGCGCGCTCGTCCGATACACAACCATCAATACAACCAAAGTAGGACGCAGGGTATTACCTCTTCGAGAGAGCCAAAGCCTGGGTAAATATTGTCTCCCTTGTCCCTTGTTACCCACAGATCCGAGACCCACAACTCAGGACCCCCTACCCCGAGGTCTACCGGCTTTAGTACTGACATTGGTGCTTTCATTGAGAATTCCGCTATGTGATCGAAAGAAGGATCGATGGGATCATCGGTCAACGACTCAGAGTTTCGTGGCACTGCTTCCGCGCTCGAATCCCTCGTTGTCGGATCGTGCCCCCTCCCTCAAGAGCAAGGCCGTGATGAGCGGGAAGCAGGGCACGAGCCCTTCATCTCTTCATCCGCCCCGGCCAAAAAACCTCCTGTAGAGGACCAAGGGCCGAGGTATTAGAGCGACCTCGACGGTGACCAAACGGAAGTTACCGAGGAACCAGATCCTAAGATCAACTCGACCGATCCAGCATCAGCACACCCTTCTCGGGATAACATTGTCAGAGCCTCGAGCCCGCAAACAAAGGGGATCAAATTTCTTCTGCCACCCACCCCCCCACATCGAATACTGCCCAAGTAACTCGGGCCCATCCAAAGTCTGGGATCTAGTCTATGTACAACAACTACCTGAGAAAACAGTCAGGAAATTCTGGGCCAGGTTCCTGTTCGTCAAGAACAAGATACCGGATTGCTGGGAATCAGGTATAATAGCAACTTTTCAGCATAATTGCAAAGACAAAGGTGTTTTAAACGCCCTCACTCGCCGCTGCGTCCAAACGTTCTCCGAGCTATCGGGTCTGGTGTTAAAGTTTTGTACTACGCCTGGCTGGCTCAAGAAGAGCAAGTAAATTCAATCTGTGACAGAAGCATGAAGCGTGACAGGCTCACACTCCGGGATGAATACCATGCCCGACTCTCATCAGTCAACCGACCTCGAAAAAATAAGAAGCCCGCCGCAGGATCCAAGACCGCCCTTGACGGCCTGCTAGATAAACCATGCCCATACACTTCGTTCTGTTCAACACTAGCCCAACCCACAGTCTTCGCAATTGTTGGGTGTTGAGACAGGTAGCCAAGAGAGGCGAAGCCCTCCTCAGATGCAAGCACAAGCATGTGGTGATATCCTCGGATGATGACGAGGTCCTGATGATCTACGAAACCTTCATGTCAATAAACCAGAGGAAAGAGCTCTTCGAGAACTCAGCTCCGTCCAGCACATAGCAACCCCAGGAGCGTGGATAGACATGCCAATCACCTTTGACCAAGGGGATCAGCTGAGAGTGGCTCAGGCCAATGTCCATCCGCCCTGGTCCTTGACCCAATCCTTAGCGATTGCCGGCTTCAGAAGGTGCTAATGGATGGACGCAATAGTCTAAAACTCATCTACGAAGACACTCTGGACAAGATGCAAATCGATAAGTCGTGCATCGAATAGGGCCACACCACCTTTAAAGGGATAATACCCAGAAGAGAGGCACGATGAAGTGGAAAAATTACCTTGGATGTGGTCTTCGGAACTCCCGAGAACTATTTATCTGAGGAGGTGGCCTTTCATAGCGTCCCCTTCCAAAGTGGTTACCATGCCCTTCTGGTGATGCCTTCTCAAAGTTCCACGCAATTTCACATTATGTCTATATAAAGCTTAAGGTGTCGAGCCCGAACGGGGTGATCACAATCTCAAGCAAACCCGATAGGGCACTTAGAGCCAAAAACAAAATGGCGTCGCTTGCCCTCGAGTCGCTATCCGAGGCTCTCGCGACTAAGGAGTTGACATCGCTTTGGGCCACGGTCTACAGGAACAACGTCATCCTCGACAAGCGATCCAAGTCAACCTCATTCAAGCTAGCCGATGAGATCGTCAAATTTCAAGTGCAATCCACAAACCCAAACAAAATGGCGTCCATTGGGGCACAACTCGAGCCAACAATTGACGAAGCTCTACGCAATTTCATTCGAGAAAACTGGGACATATTTGCCTGGCACCTCTCGGATATGCCAGGATTCCCACGAAAACTTGCTGAACATAATCAAAGGATCTAAACCTGTTAAACACGCACTTCGGCGGTTCTCTGAACCCAAGCGTCAAGCTATGGGCGAAGAATTGGCTAAACTACTTGAAGTCGAATTCATTAGAGACATCAAGCACCCTGACTAGCTCGCCAACTTGGTCATGGTACCCAAGAAGGACAAGTCCTGGTGCCATTCTATCGATTTTAAAGACATCAACAAGGCATGCCCCAAGGATCATTTCCCCCTACCACGTATCAACCAGATTGTGGATGCCACAGCAGGACACAACTCACTATGCTTTCTACATGCCTACTAGGGATATCACCAGATCAAGACGAAAGAATTTGATAAGGCTGGAACAACATTTATAACCCCCTATGGGCCATTCTGCTTCAACACAATGCTCTCCGGACTAAAAAACGCTGGCGCAACATACCAACGAATTATTCAAACATGCCTGGAAAAACACATCAAAAAAGTTGTGGAGGCTTATGTCGACGATGTGGTTGTCAAAACCAAACATGTTGGCCAGCTGGTCGACGACCTCCATGAAACATTCCCCAGTCTATGAGCATATCAAATTAAGCTCAATCCGCCGAAGTGTGTCTTCGGAGTACTGATACGTCTCCAATGTATCTATAATTTTTTTATTGGTCCATGCTATTATATTATCTATCTTGGATGCTTTATATGCATTTATATTATATTTTATATGATTTTTGGGACTAACCTACTAACCTAGAGCCCAGTGTCAGTTTCTGTTTTTCCTTGTTTTTGAGTTTAACAGAAAAGGAATATCAAACGGAGTCCAAACGAGCTGAAAATTTACGGTGATTTTTTATGGATCAGAAGAAGCCCCCGAAGCAAAAGAGTTGGGCTAGAAGAGTCCCGAGCCAACCACAAAGGTGGAGGGCGCGCCCTACCCCCTGGGAGTGTGCTCCGTCCTTGTGGTTGACTCGTGGACCCCCTTGACGTGAAACCGACACCAAAAATTCCTATAAATACATAAACCCCCGAAAAGAAACCTAGATCGGGAGTTCCGCCGCCGCAAGCCTCTGTAGCCACCAAAAACCAATTGGGACCCTATTCCGGCACCCTGCCAGAGGGGGAAATCATCACCGATGGCCATCTTCATCATCCCGGCGGTCTCCATGGCGAGGAGGGAGTAGTTCACCCTCGAGGCCGAGGGTATGTACCAGTAGCTATGTGTTTGAACTCTCTCTCTCTCTCTCTCTCTCGTGTTCTTGATTTGGTACGATCTTGATGTACCGCAAGCTTTGCTATTATAGTTGGATCTTATGATGTTTCTCCCCTCTACCCTCTTGTAATGGATTGAGTTTTCCCTTTGAAGTTATCTTATCAGATTGAGTCTTTAAGGATTTGAGAACACTTGATGTATGTCTTGCATGTGCTTATCTATGGTGATAATGGGATATTCATGTGATCTACTTGATGTATGTTTTGGTGATCAACTTGCGGGTTCTGTGAACTTGTGAACTTATGCATAGGGGTTGGCACACGTTTTCGTCTTGACTCTCTAGTAGAAACTTTGGAGCACTCTTTGAAGTTCTTTGTGTTGGTTTGAATAGATGAATTTGAAATTGTGTGATGCATATCGTATAATCAAACCCGCGGATACTTGTGGTGACATTGGAGTATCTAGGTGACATTAGGGTTTTGGTTGATGTATGTCTTAAGGTGTTATTTTAGTACGAACTCTAGGGCTGTTTGTGACACTAATAGGAATATCCCAATAGATCGATCAGAACGAATAACTTTGAGGTGGTTTCGTACCCTACAACAATCTCTTCGTTTATTCTCCGCTATTAGTGACTTTGGAGTGACTCTTTGTTGCATGTTGAGGGATTTCCATATGATCTAATTATGTTATCATTGTTGAGAGAACTTGCACTAGTGAAAGTATGAACCCTAGGCCTTGTTTCCAAGCATTGCAATACCGTTTTTGCTCACTTTCGTTACTTGCTACCTTGCTGTTTTTATATTTTCAGATTACAAAAACCTATATCTACCATCCATATTGCACTTGTATCACCATCTCTTTGCCGAACTAGTGCACCTATACAATTTACCATTGTATTGGGTGTGTTAGGAACACAAGAGACTCTTTGTTATTTGGTTGCAAGGTTGTTTGAGAGAGACCATCTTCATCCTACGCCTCCCACGGATTGATAAACCTTAGGTCATCCACTTGAGGGAAATTTGCTACTGTCCTACAAAACTCTGCGCTTGGAGGCCCAACACGAGTCTACAAGAAGAAGGTTGCGTAGTAGACATCAAGCTCTTTTCTGGCGCCGTTGTCGGGGAGGCTAGGTAAGCGGCACTCATACCCCGTCAACTAATCTCTTTTCCGGCGCCGTTGCCGGGGAGGTTAGTGCTTGAAGGTATATCTTTAGATCTTGCAATAGAATCTTTTAGTTTCTTGTTTTATCACTAGTTTAGTCTTTAAAAGAAAACTACAAAAAATGTAATTGAGGTTGCCTCATATGCTTCATCTTTGTAATGTGTTTCATGAAAATAAGGATTCTGATAATTATGCCAAAGTGTTAGAAGAAGAATGCATTAAAATGTTTGGCACTAAATCTTTGAATGATGAGCACGATTGCAATGTTGTTAGTATGAATTCTTTGAATATCCATGATGCTAATTATATGCAAAGCTACAAGCTTGGGGATGCTATGTTTGATGAGCAAATTTATTATGATGATAGCATGCCTCCTATTTATGATGATTATATTGATGAAAGTGGATTTGGAGAGGTCGTGACTTTATTTAGTGATGAACCCACTATTTCGGAAGAGGTTCCAATTGATTATGAGAATAAAGTTGCTATTTATGATGATTATTGTGATGACATGTATGCTATAAATAATAATGATAACCATGAAACTTGTCATCATGATTTTGATTTTCAATTGGATTGTGCCTCACATGATAGTTATTTTGTTGAGTTTGCTCCCACTACTATGAATGAGAAGAATTTTGCTTATGTGGTGCGTAGTAAAATTTCTATGCTTGTGGATCATGAAAATAATGCTTTATGTGATGGTTATATTGTTGAATTCATTCATGATGCCACTGAAATTATTATGAGGGAGGAATATATGCTTGTAGGAGTCGCAATAATATCAAGTTTCCTCTCTATGTGTTGAAAATCTTGAAGATGCTTGTTTTGCCTTCCTATGCTAGTTGATTGTTGCTCCCATAAGTTATTTGCTCACAAAATCCCTATGCATAGGAATTGGGTTAGGCTTAAATGTGCTTGTCATGTGCTTCATGACGCTCTCTTTGTGTTTCAATTCTTTACTCTTATGCGAGTATCATTGAAATCATCATGCCTAGCTAGAAAGGCATTAAAGAAAAGCGCTTGTTGGGAGACAACCCAACACCTTTACCTACTATTTTTGTGTGTTCACATGATTATGCTACTATAGTAGTCATGTTTTATAGTTTTTGTTTCAATGAAGTGCCAAGTAAAGCCTTTGGGATAGTATGGATGATAGTTGACTTGATTTTGTGCAAAAACAGAAACTTTTGCTCCCAGTCCAGGAATTTTTAAAATTCATTGGAACGTGCTTTTGATCTGAATTGTTACACAAGATTGATATACAAACTTTCTAGATTGTCCTAATTTTTCAGAATTTTTGGAGTTACAGAAGTATGATTTTAATTCAATTTTCGACGCATAGTTTGCTTGTTTTCTAGTTTCTATGGCTTATATTGCTTAATCTAAATTGTAGAAATGATAGGATACAGTAGGCATCATGAGAGAAAAATTATGAATCTTGTCTTGACAGTACCAAAGTGAATGATTTGATTTATTATACTAACGGAGCTTACGAGTTTTCTGTTGAGTTTTGTGTTGTGAAGTTTTCGAGTTTTGGGTAAAGTTTTGATGGACTATGGAATAAAGAGTGGCAAGAGCCTAAGCTTGAGGATGCCCAAGGCACCCCAAGGTAATATTCAAGGACAACCAAGAGCCTAAGGTTGGGGATGCCCTAGATGGCATCCCCTCTTTCGTCTTCGTTCATCGGTAACTTTACTTGGAGCTATATTTTTATTCACCACATGATATGTGTTTTGGTTGGAGCGTCATTTTATTTTATTAGGTTTTGCTTGATGCTATTTAGAGTAATGTTTTGCATATTTTATTTCAATAAAAAAGTCAGGTGTAGCCTATACCGTGCTTATTTTTCAAGGCTATATGTTGTTGTTTGAAAACATAAAGTTTGCTGTTATGTTTTGAATATTTGTGAATAGTCAGAACATGATAAAATCCTGAAATTTTTACACAATGAGTAACAACAAATTCTTTACAGTGTGGTAATTGTTCAGAATTTTTGGAGTTAGAGAAGTATGATTCCTCTTGCATTCTTTACAGACTGTTCTGTTTAGACAGATTGCTGTTATGTTTGCATTGTTTGCATATTTTGCTTGTTTAATGATTCTATTTGAGGATAGGAGTATTAAATATGCAGTGGCATTTAGTATGCAATGTCAAATAATAATTTCAGTGATTTTCTACAGTATAGAATGATAAGGTTTATGCGTTGATTTATACTAACTTATCTCACGAGTTCTTATTGAGTTTTGTGTGGATGAAGTTTTTAAGATTTAGGGAAACCGCGATATGAAAGGAATTAAGAAGACACAAAAGCTCAAACTTGGGGATGCCCAAGGCATCCCTAATTAATATTTCAAGAAGGCTCAAGCATCTAAGCTTGGGGATGCCCCGGTAGGCATCCCACCTTTCTTCTCCAACAATGATCGGTCAGTTTTGGTTGAACCTAAGTTTTTGCTTCTTCACATGATATGTGCTATCCTTGAAATGTCATTTTATTTTGTTTTGCTTGCTCTTTGAATAAAGTACTTAAGATCTGAAATTTTATTTATGAGAAGGAGTCCTCACATAGTTACGTAATTATTCGACTACTCATTGATATTCAATTATATCCTTTGGAGTAGTTTGTCATTTGCTCTAATGCTTCACTTATATATTTTTAGAGCACGGCAGTAATTTTATTTTGAAGAAATTGTTGAACTCTCATGCTTCACTTATATTGTTTTGAGAGTCCTTAAACAACATGGTAATTTGCTTTGGTCATAAAATTAGTCCTAATATGATAGGCATCCAAGAGGGATATAATAAATTTTTTCATATTAAGTGCATTGAATACTATGAGAAGTTTGATTCCTTATGATTGTTTTGAGATATGAGGATGATGATACTAGAGTCATGCTAGTGAGTAGTTGTGAATTTGAGAAATACTCGTGTTAAAGTTTGTGATTCCTGTAGCATGCACGTATGGTGAACCGTTATGTAACGAAGTCGGAGCATGATTTATTTATTGATTGTCTTCCTTATGAGTGGCGGTCGGGGACGAGCGATGGTCTTTTCCTACCAATCTATCCCCCTAGGAGCATGCGCGTAGTACTTCGTTTCGATAACTAATAGATTTTTGCAATAAGTATGTGAGTTCTTTATGAATAATGTTGAGTCCATGGATTATACACACTCTCACCCTTCCACCATTGCTAGCCTCTCTTGTGCCGCGCAACTTTCGCCGGTACCATAAACCCACCATATACCTTCCTCAAAACAGCCACCATACCTACCTATTATGGCATTTCCATAGCCATTCCGAGATATATTGCCATGCAACTTTCCACCGTTTCGTTTTATTATGACACGCATCATCATTGTCATATTGCTTTGCATGATCATGTAGTTGACATCGTATTTGTGGCAAAGCCACCATTCATAATTCTTTCATACATGTCACTCTTGATTCATTGCACATCCCGGTACACCGCCGGAGGCATTTATATAGAGTCATATTTTGTTCTAAGTATCGAGTTGTAATTCTTGAGTTGTAAAGTAAATAAAAGTGTGATGACCTTCATTATTAGAGCATTGTCCCATGTGAGGAGAAAAAAAGAGGAAAGGCCAAAAAAAGAGAAGGCCCAAAAAAGAGAGAAAAGAGAGAAGGGGCAATGCTACTTTCCTTTTACCACACTTGTGCTTCAAAGTAGCACCATGATGTTCATGATAGAGAGTCTCCTATGTTGTCACTTTCATATACTAGTGGGAATTTTTCATTATAGAACTTGGCTTGTATATTCCAACGATGGGCTTCCTCAAATTGCCCTAGGTCTTCGTGAGCAAGCGAGTTGGATGCACACCCACTTAGATTCTTTTTGAGCTTTCATACACTTATAGCTCTAGTGCATCTGTTGCATGGCAATCCCTACTCACTCACATTGATATCTATTGATGGGCATCTCCATAGCATGTTGATATGCCTAGTTGATGTGAGACCATCTCCTTCTTTTTGTCTTCTCCACAACCACCTTCTATTCCACCTATAGTGCTATGTCCATGGCTCATGCTCATGTATTGCATGAAAGTTGAAAAGGTTGAGAAGATCAAAAGTATGAAACAATTGCTTGGCTTGTGATCGGGGTTGTGCATAATTTGAGTATTTTGTGTGATGAAGATGGAGCATAGCCAGACTATATGATTTTGTAGGGATAATCTTTCTTTGGCCATGTTATTTTGAGAAGACAAAATTGCCTTGTTAGTATGCTTGAAGTATTATTGTTTTTATGTCAATGTTAAATTTTTATTTTGAATCTTATGGATCTGAACATTCATGCCACAATAAAGAAAATTACATGGATAAATATGTTAGATAGCATTCCACATCAAAAATTCTGTTTTTATCATTTACCTACTCGAGGACGAGCATGAATTAAGCTTGGGGATGCTTGATACGTCTCCAACGTATCTATAATTTTTGATTGTTCCATGCTATTATATCATCTATCTTGGATGTTTTATATGCATTTATATTCTATTTTATACGATTTTTGGGACTAACCTATTAACCTAGAGCCCAGTGCCAGTTTCTGTTTTTTCCTTGTTTTTGAGTTTTACAGAAAAGGAATATCAAACGGAGTCCAAACGAGCTGAAAATTTACGGTGATTTTTGATGGACCAGAAGAAGCCCCCGAAGCAAAAGAGTTGGGCCAGAAGAGTTCCGAGCCAACCACAAGGGTGGAGGGCGCGCCCTACCCCCTTGGGAGGGTGCTCCGTCCTTGTGGTTCACTTGTGGCCCCCCTTGACGTGAAACAGACGCCAAAAATTCCTATAAATACATAAACCCCCGAAAAGAAACCTAGATCGGGAGTTCCGCCGCCACAAGCCTCTGTAGCCACCAAAAACCAATCGGGACCCTGTTTCGGAACCCTGCCGAAGGGGGAATCATCACCGGTGGCCATCTCCATCATCCTGGCGGTCTCCATTACGAGGAGGGAGTAGTTCACCCTCGAGGCTGAGGGTATGTACTAGTAGCTATGTGTTTGATCTCTCTCTCTCTCTCTCTGTTGTGTTCTTGATTTGGCACGATCTTGATGTACCGCGAGCTTTGCTATTATAGTTGGTCCTTATGATGTTTCTCCCCCTCTACCCTCTTGTAATGGATTGAGTTTTCCCTTTGAAGTTATCTTATCAGATTGAGTCTTTAAGGATTTGAGAACACTTGATGTATGTCTTGCATGTGCTTATCTGTGGTGACAATTGGATATTCACATGATCTACTTGATGTATGTTTTGGTGATCAACTTGCGGGTTCTGTGACCTTGTGAACTTATGCATAGGGGTTGGCACACGTTTTCATTTTGACTCTCTGGTAGAAACTTTGGGACACTCTTTGAAGTTCTTTGTGTTGGTTTGAATAGATGAATTTGAGATTATGTGATGCATATCGTATAATCAAACCCACGGATACTTGTGGTGACATTGGAGTATCTAGGTGACATTAGGGTTTTGGTTGATGTGTGTCTTAAGGTGTTATTTTAGTACAAACTCTAGGGCTGTTTGTGATACTTATAGGAATAGCCCAATAGATCGATCAGAAAGAATAACTTTGAGGTGGTTTCGTACCCTACAATAATCTCCTCGTTTATTCTCTGCTATTAGTGACTTTGGAGTGACTCTTTGTTGCATGTTGAGGGATTGCGATATGATCTAATTATGTTATCATTGTTGAGAGAACTTGCACTAGTGAAAGTATGAACCCTAGGCCTTGTTTCCAAGCATTGCAATACCGTTTTTTCTCACTTTCGTTACTTGCTACCTTGCTGTTTTTATATTTTCAGATTACAAAAACCTATATCTACCATCCATATTGCACTTGTATCACCATCTCTTCGCCGAACTAGTGCACCTATACAATACCATTGTATTGGGTGTGTTGGGGACACAAGAGACTCTTTGTTATTTGGTTGTAGGGTTGTTTGAGAGAGACCATCTTCATCCTACACCTCCCACAGATTGATAAACCTTAGGTCATCCACTTGAGGGAAATTTGCTACTGTCCTACAAAACTCTGCGCTTGGAGGCCTAACACGAGTCTACAAGAAGAAGGTTGCATAGTAGACATCGAGTACCGGTAGGCAAACTCCTCGGCTTTATTGTGTCTAACCAAGGAACCGAAGCCAATCCGGCCAAAATCTAAGCCTTGGCTCGGCTGGAAGTTCCAACCTCGCTTAAACACGTGTAAAAACTGGTAGGCTGTGTGATTGCACTGAGTCGATTTATTTCACGGCTCGGATAAAATCACTACCCGTTTACAGACTGTTGAAGCAAACAAAGAATTTCAAGTGGACCAGCGAGGTAGCGGCCGCCTTGGAGGAGATTAAACCCTCCTTGCCATAAATCCCATACTAGTAGCACCTGGTGCCTGTGAGCCGATGTTATTATACATCTCGGCCACCAACCAGGTAGTCAGCATAGTTCTCGTGGTCGAGCGGGACATGGAGGGCCACAAAATCGAGGTCCAAAGGCTTGTCTACTACATCTGCGAAGTCCTTACTTCGTGTAAAACACGGTACCCTCGTTACCAAAAGATAGCATACGTCGTCTTTATGGCGTCACGAAAGCTTCGACACTACTTTCAAGAGTGCTCGGTAATGGTAGCAACCGAACTACCCCTGAGTGACATAATAAACAACAGGGATGCCACAGGATGCATCACAAAGTGGGCCATCGAGCTCACCCTTCAAATAACATACCGGCCGCGCTGAGCCATTAAATCTCAGGTGTTAGCGGATTTCGTGGCTGAATGGTCAGAAGCCGAGCTCCCTATAGAGTATAACACATATTCACAATGGACCATGTACTTCGACGACTCAAAAATGCTCGTCGGGCTAGGGGCTGGAGTAGTGCTCACATCACCGATGGGTGACAACATTCGATATGTACTATAGATAATGTACACTGACTCAAATAATGCAGCCGAATATGAGGCCCTTCTGCATGGATGACATATAGAGACAGGAGTCTCAATGGGCATCTAACATCTCGAGGTCCGAGGTGACTCTAACCTCGCAATCTCTCAAGTTAACAGCGAATTTGACGCCAAAGACCTCAAAATGATGACATATCAGAATGCAGTCCTTAAAATCTCAACCCGGTTTGAGGGGCTGGAGTTTCATCATATCCCCCGCGACAACAATCAAGCTGCCGATATCCTCGCCAGAATGGGCGCCAAGCAGGACAAGGTCCCCGATAGCACCTTTCTCGAATGGCTCTTGAAGCCGTCCGTGGTCTGGCAAGACGATAATACAACCTTGGAATCAAATGACCTGGGGCAAGTCACCCCTCCCACAGATTAAGCAGTTGAGGACATTGTCAGAGGCTCAGCTATCCAGGAAACAACCTTGACTCACGAGGTCAAGGCAGTCGTCACGCCCTGGACCGAGCCTTTCCTCGACTATCTGCTCCGTAGGGAGCTACCCTAAGACCAAAGCGAGGCACGTCAGATTATTCAACGATCCAAGTCCTATAAAGTCCATGAAGGCGAGCTATACAAGCAGAGCGCCACGGGTGTCCTCCAACGGTGCATATCCGAGGAGGAGGAAAAACAACTCCTTAACGAGGTACATTTCCGGCATGAGCGGACATCACGCCGCTACTCGAGTCTTGCTCAGCAAGGCATTTTTGTTGGAAATATGCCCTAGAGGCAATAATAAAATGGTTATTATTGTATTTCCTTGTTCATGATAATTGTCTATAGTTCATGCTATAATTGTATTAACTGGAAACCGTAATACATGTGTGAATACATAGACCACAACATGTCCCTAGTAAGCCTCTAGTTGACTAGCTTGTTGATCAATAGATGGTTATGGTTTCCTGACCATGGACATTGGATGTCATTGATAACGGGATCACATCATTAGGAGAATGACATGATGGACAAGACCCAATCCTAAGCATAGCACAAGATCGTGTAGTTCGTTTGCTAAGAGCTTTTCTAATGTCAAGTATCGTTTCCTTAGACCATGAGATTGTGCAACTCCCGGATACTGTAGGAATGCTTTGGGTGTACCAAACGTCACAACGTAACTGGGTGGCTATAAAGGTACACTACAGGTATCTCCGAAAGTGTCCGTTGGGTTGGTACGAATCGAGACTGGGATTTGTCACTCCGTATGACGGAGAGGTATCTCTGGGCCCACTCGGTAATGCATCATCATAATGAGCTCAATGTGACTAATGAGTTAGCCACGGGATCATGCGTTACGGAACGAGTAAATAGAGACTTGCCGGTAACGAGATTGAACAAGGTATAGGGATACCGACGATCGAATCTCGGGCAAGTAACATACCGATAGACAAAGGGAATTGTATACGGGATTGATTGAATCCCCGACATCGTGGTTCATCCGATGAGATCATCGTGGAACATGTGGGAGCCAATATGGGTATCCAGATCCCGCTATTGGTTATTGGCCGGAGAGATGTCTCGGTCATGTCTGCATGGTTCCCGAACCCGTAGGGTCTACACACTTAAGGTTCGGTGACGCTAGAGTTGTTATGGGAAATAGTATGTGGTTACCGAAGGTTGTTCGGAGTCCCGGATAGGATCCCGAACGTCACGAGGAGTTCCGGAATGGTCCGGAGGTAAAGATTTATATATGGGAAGTCATCATACGGTCACCGGAAGTATTCGGGGGTATGCCGGTATTGTACCGGGGCCACCGAAGGGGTTCCGGGGGTCCATTGGGAGGGTCCACCTGCCCCGGAGGGCCTTATGGGCTGTAGGTGGAAGGGAACCAGCCCCTAAGTGGGCTGGGCACCAACCTCCCCCTAGGGCCCATGCGCCTAGGGTTGGGGGAAACCCTGGAGGGGGTGCCCCCTTGACTTGGGGGGCAAGCCACCCTCCCTGGCCGCCGCCCCTCCCACCAGATGGGATCTAAGGGGCCGCCCCCCTCTCCCTTGCCCCTATATATAGTGGAGGGGTGGGAGGGCAGCCGCACCCCTGGCCTGGCGCAGCCCTCTCCTCCTCCAACTCCTCCTCCTCCTCCGTAGTGCTTAGCGAAGCTCTGCTGGAGAACCACGAGCTCCATTGCCACCACGCCGTCGTGCTGCTGGAGTTCTCCCTCAACTTCTCCTCTCCCCTTGCTGGATCAAGAAGGAGGAGACGTCCCCGGGCTGTACGTGTGTTGAACGCGGAGGCGCCGTCCGTTCGGCGCTAGATCGGATCTTCCGCTATTTGAATCACCGCGAGTACGACTCCATCAACCGCGTTCTTGTAACGCTTCCGCTTAGCGATCTTCAAGGGTATGAAGATGCACTCCCTCTCTCTCGTTGCTAGCATCTCCTAGATTGATCTTGGTGGCACGTAGGAAAATTTTGAATTATTGCTACGTTCCCCAACAGTGGCATCATGGGCCAGGTCTATGCGTAGAATCTATGCACGAGTAGAACACAAAGTAGTTGTGGGCGATGATTTGTTCAATTTCCTTGCCGTTACTAGTCTTATCTTGATTCGGCGGCATTGTGGGATGAAGCGGCCCGGACCGACCTTACACGTACTCTTACGTGAGACAGGTTCCACCGACTGACATGCACTTGATGCATAAGGTGGCTAGCGGGTGTCTGTCTCTCCCACTTTAGTCGGATCGGATTCGATGAAGAGGGTCCTTATGAAGGGTAAATAGCAATTGGCATATCACCGTTGTGGCTTTTGCGTAGGTAAGAAACGTTCTTGCTAGAAACCCATAGCAGCCACGTAAAGCATGCAACAACAATTAGAGGACGTCTAACTTGTTTTTTCAGGGTATGCTATGTGATGTGATATGGCCAAAAGGATGTGATGAATTATATATGTGATGTATGAGATTGATCATGTTCTTGTAATAGGAATCACGACTTGCATGTCGATTAGTATGACAACCGGCAGGAGCCATAGGAGTTGTCTTAATTTATTGTATGACCTGCGTGTCAATGAAAAACGCCATGTAATTACTTTACTTTATTGCTAACCGTTAGCCATAGTACTAGAAGTAATAGTTGGCGAGAAAACTTCATGAAGACACGATGATGGAGATCATGGTGTCATGCCGGTGACGAAGGTGATCATGCCACGCCTCAAAGATGGAGATCAAAAGGCGCAAGATGATATTGGCCATATCATGTCACTTTATGATTTGCATGTGATGTTTGTCATGTTTACATCTTATTTGCTTAGAACGACGGTAGCATAAATAAGATGACCCCTCACTAAAATTTCAAGAGATGTGTTCCCCCTAACTGTGCACCGTTGTGAAGGTTCGTTGTTTCGAAGCACCACGTGATGATCGGGTGTGATAGATTCTAACATTCGCATACAATGGGTGTAAGCCAGATTTACACATGCGAAACACTTAGGTTGACTTGACGAGCCTAGCATGTACAGACATGGCCTCGGAACACAAGAGACCGAAAGGTCGAACATGAGTCGTATAGTAGATACGATCAACATGGAGATGTTCACCGATGATGACTAGTCCGTCTCACGTGATGATCGGACACGGCCTAGTTGACTCGGATCATGTATCACTTAGATGACTAGAGGGATGTCTATCTG
Organism: Triticum aestivum; assembly: GCF_018294505.1. NCBI lineage: Eukaryota > Viridiplantae > Streptophyta > Magnoliopsida > Poales > Poaceae > Triticum > Triticum aestivum. The sequence goes on along the minus strand of NC_057799.1, from coordinate 136,607,706 downwards.
AGTGGGAGTTCATTAAATAATTTGATTAGATGAACTTAATTATCATGAACATAGTCAAAAGGTCTTTGCAAATTATGTCATAGCTTACGCTTTGGTTCTACTGTTTAAGATATGTTCCTAGAGAAAATTTAGTTGAAAGTTGATAGTAGCAATTATGCGGACTGGGTCCGTAAACTGAGGATTGTCCTCATTGCTGCACAGAAGGCTTATGTCCTTAATGCACCGCTCGGTGTCTGAACCTCGAGCGTCGTCTGTGGATGTTGCGAACATCTGACATACACGTTTTGATGACTACGTGATAGTTCAGTGCGTAATGCTAACGGTTTAGAATTGAGGCGCCAAAGACGTTTTTGAAACGTCGCAGAACATATGAGATGTTCCAAGAGCTGAAATTGGGATTTTAGGCTCGTTCCCAAGTCAAGAGGTATGAGATCTCTGACAAGTTTCTTAAGCCTGCAAACTAAGGGAGAAAAGCTCAACCGTTGAGCATGTGCTCAGATTGTCAGAGTACTACAATCGCTTGAATCGAGTGGGAGTTAATCTTCAAGATGAGATAGTGATGGTTCTCCAAAGTCACTGCCACCAAGCTACTAGAGCTTCGTGATGAACTATAACAAATCAGGGATATATATGATGATCCTTGAGCTATTCGCGATGTTTGACACCATGAAAGTAGAAATCAAGTAGGAGCATCAATTGTTGATGGTTAGTAAAACCACTAGTTTCAAGAAGGGCAAGGGAAAGAAGGGATACTTCATGAAACGGCAAATCAGTTGCTACTCTAGTGAAGAAACCCAAGGTTGAACCCAAACCCAAGACTAAGTGCTTCTGTAATGAGGGGAACAGTCACTGAAGCAGAACTACCCTAGATACTTGGTAGATGAGAAGGTAGGCAAGGTCGACAGAAGTATATTGGATATACATTATATTAATGTGTACTTTACTAGTACTCCTAGTAGCACCAGGGTATTAGATACCGGTTCGGTTGCTAAGTGTTGGTAACTCGAAATAAAAGGCTACGGAATAGACGAAGACTAGCTAAAGGTGAGATGATGATATGTGTTGGAAGTGTTTCCAAGGTTGATGTGATCAAGCATCGCATGCTCCCTCTACCATCGAGATTGGTGTTAAACCTAAATAATTGTTATTTGGTGTTTGCGTTGAGCATAGACATGATTGGATTATGTTTATCGCAATATGGTTATTCATTTAAGGAGAATAATGGTTACTCTGTTTATTTGAATAATACCTTCAATGGTCTTGCACCTAAAATGAATGGTTCATTGAATCTCGATCGTAGTGATACACATGTTCATGCCAAAAGATATAAGATAGTAATGATAGTACCACATACTTGTGGCACTGCCAGTTGAGTCATATTGGTATAAAACGCATGAAGAAGCTCCATGTTGAAGGATCTTTGGACTCACTCGTTTTTGAAAAGATTGAGACATGCGAACCATGTCTATTAGTATGAAGAAAGTCCATACAGATGGATCATTTGGACTCACTTGATTTTGAATCACTTGAGACATGCAAATCATACCACATGGGCAAGATGACTGAAAGGCCTCGTCTTCAGTAAGATGGAACAAGAAAGCAACTTGTTGGAAGTAATACATTTTGATGTGTGCAGTCCAATGAGTGCTGAGGCATGCAGTGGATATCGTTATGTTCTTGCTTCACAGATGATTTGAGTAGATGCTGAGTATATTTACTTGATGAAACACAAGTCTGAATTATTGAAAGGTTCAAGTAATTTCAGAGTGAAGTTGAAGATCGTCGTGACAAGAGGATAAAATGTCTGTGATATGATCATAGAGATGAATATCTGAGTTACGAGTTTGGCACACAATTAAGAAATTGTGGAAATTGTTTCACGACTAATACTGCCTGGAACACCATAGTGTGATGGTGTGTCCGAACATCATAACTGCACCCTATTGGATATGGTGCATACCATGATGTCTCTTATCGAATTACACTATCGTTTATGGGTTAGGCATTAGAGACAACCGCATTCACTTTAAATAGGGCACCACGCAATTCCGTTGAGACGACACCGTATGAACTATGGTTTAGAGAAACCTAAGCTGTCGTTTCTTAAAAGTTTGGGGCTGTGACGCTTATGTGGAAAAGTTTTAGTCTGATAAGCTCGAACCCAAAGCGGATAAATGCATCTTCATAGAATACTCAAAACAGTTGGGTATACCTCCTATTTCAGATCCGGAAGCAAATATTGTTTCTAGAAACAAGTCCTTTCTCGAGGAAAACTTTCTCTCGAAAGAATTGAGTGGGAGGATGGTGGAGACTTGATGAGGTTATTGAACCATGACTTCAACTAGTGTGTAGCAATGCACAGGAAGTTGTTCCTGTGGCACCTACACCAATTGAAGTGGAAGCTTATGATAGTGATCATGTAACTTCGGATCAAGTCACTACCAAACCTCGTAGGACAACAAGGATGCATGCTACTTCAGAGTGGTACATAATCCTGTCTTGGAAGTCATGTTGCTAGACAACAATGAACCTACGAGCTATGGAGAAGCGATGATGGGCCCGGATTCCAACGAATGGCTCGAGGCCATAAAATCCGAGAGAGGATCCATGTATAAAAACAAAGTATAGACTTTGGAAGAACTACTTGATGGTCGTAAGGCTGTTGGGTGCAGATGGATTTTAAAAGGAAGACAGACAATGATGGTAAGTGTCACCATTAAGAAAGCTCGACTTGTCGTTAAGATGTTTTCCGGCAAGTTCAAGGAGTTGACTGCGATGAGACTTTCTCACTCGTAGCGATGCTAAGAGTCTGTTGGAATTATATTAGTAGTTACTACATTATTTATGAAATCTTGCAGATAGGATGTCAAAACATTGTTTCCTCGACGATTTTCTTGAGGAAAGGTTGTATGTGATACAACCAGAAGGTTTTGTCAATCCTGAAAGATGCTAACAAGTATGCAAAGCTCCAGCAATCCTTCTAAGGACTGGAGCAAGCATCTCGGAGTTTGAATGTACGCTTTGATGAGATGATCAAAGATTTTGGGTTTATACAAAGTTTATGAGAAACTTATATTTCCAAAGAAGTGAGTGGGAGCACTATAGAATTTTTGATGAGTATATGTTGTTAACATATTGTTGATCAGAAATGATGTAGAATTTCTGGAAAGCATCCAGGGTTATTTGAAAAGTGTTTTTCAATGGAAAACCTGGATTAAGCTACTTGAACATTGAGCATCAAGATCTATAAGGATAGATAAAAAACGCTTAATAGTACTTTCAAATGAATACATACCGTGACAAGATTTTGAAGGAGTTCAAAATAGATCAGCAAAGAAGGAGTTCTTGGCTGTGTTACAAGGTGTGAGTATTTAGTAAGACTCAAGACCTGACCACGGCAGAAGAGAGAGAAAGGACGAAGGTCGTCCCCTATGCTTTAGACGTAGGTGTCGGGGAACGTAGTAATTTCAAAAAATTTCCTACGCACACGCAAGATCATGGTGATGCATAACAACGAGAGGGGAGAGTGTGGTCCACGTACCCTCGTAGACCGACAGCGGAAGCGTTATCACAACGCGGTTGATGTAGTCGTACGTCTTCACGATCCGACCGATCAAGTACCGAACGTACGGCACCTCCGAGTTCTACACACGTTCAGATCGATGACGTCCCTCGAACTCCGATGCAGCCGAGTGTTGAGGGAGAGTTTCGTTAGCACGACGGCGTGGTGACGATGATGATGTTCCACCGACGCAGGGCTTCGCCTAAGCTCTGCAACGGTATTATCGAGGTGTAATTTGGTGGAGGGGGGCACCGCACACGGCTAAGAGATCTCAAGGATCAATTGTTGTGTCTATGGGGTGCCCCCCTGCCCCCGTATATAAAGGAGCAAGGAGGAGGCAGCTGGCCAAGGGAAGAGGCGCGCCAAAGGGGGGTGTCCTACTCCCACCGGGAGTAGGACTCCTCCTTTCCTTGTGGGAGTAGGAGAAGGGAAGGGGGAAGGAGAAAGAAGGAAGGGGGCGCCCCCCTCCCTAGTCCAATTCGGACTAGCCCATGGGGAGGGGTGCGGCCACCCTTTGGGGTCTTTCTCTCCTTTCCCGTATGGCCCATTAAGGCCCAATACGAATTCCCGTAACTCTCCGGTACTCCAAAAATACCCGAATCACTCGGAACCTTTCCGAAGTCCGAATATAGTCGTCCAATATATCGATATTTACGTCTCGGCCATTTCGAGACTCCTCGTCATGTCCCCGATCTCATCCGGGACTCCGAACTCCTTCGGTACATCAAAACTCAATAAAACTGTCATCGTAACGTTAAGCGTGCGGACTCTTCGAGTTCGAGAACTATGTAGACATGACCGAGACACCTCTCCGGTCAATAACCAATAGCGGGACCTGGATGCCCATATTGGCTCCCACATATTCTACGAAGATCTTTATCGGTCAGACCGCATAACAACATACGTTGTTCCCTTTGTCATCGGTATGTTACTTGCCCGAGATTCGGTCGTCGGTATCTCGATACCTAGTTCAATCTCGTTACCGGCAAGTCTCTTTACTCGTTCCGTAATACATCATCCCGTAACTAACTCATTAGTCACAATGCTTGCAAGGCTTATAGTGATGTGCATTACCGAGTGGGCCCAGAGATACCTCTCCGACAATCGGAGTGACAAATCCTAATCTCGAAATACGCCAACCCAACAAGTACCTTTGGAGACACCTGTAGAGCACCTTTATAATCACCCAGTTACGTTGTGACGTTTGGTAGCACACAAAGTGTTCCTCCGGTAAACGGGAGTTGCATAATCTCATAGTCATAGGAACATGTATAAGTCATGAAGAAAGCAATAGCAACATACTAAACGATCGGGTGCTAAGCTAACGTAATGGGTCATGTCAATCACGTCATTCTCCTAATGAGGTGATCCCGTTAATCAAATGACAACTCATGTCTATGACTAGGAAACATAACCATCTTTGATTAACGAGCTAGTCAAGTAGAGGCATACTAGTGACACTCTGTTTGTCTATGTATTCACACATGTATTATGTTTCCGGTTAATACAATTCTAGCATGAATAATAAACATTTATCATGATATAAGGAAATATATAATACTTTATTATTGCCTCTAGGGCATATTTTCTTCAGTCTCCCACTTGCACTAGAGTCAATAATCTAGTTCACATCGCCATGTGATTTAACATCAATAATTCACATCACCATGTGATTAACACCCATAGTTCACATCTCTATGTGACCAACACTCAAAGGGTTTACTAGAGTCAATAATCTAGTTCACATCGCTATGTGATTAACACCCAAAGAGTACTAAGGTGTGATCATGTTTTGATTGTGAGATAATTTTAATCAACGGGTCTGTCACATCCAGATCCATAAGTATTTTGCAAATTTTTATGTCTACAATGCTCTGCACGGAGCTACTCTAGCTAATTGCTCTCACTTTCAATATGTATCTAGACCGAGACTTAGAGTCATCTAGATTTAGTGTCAAAACTTGCATCGACGTAACCCTTTACGACGAACCTTTTGTCACTTCCATAATCGAGAAACATATCCTTATTCCACTAAGGATAATTTTGACCGCTGTCCAGTGATCTACTCCTAGATCACTATTGTACTCCTTTGCCAAAATCAGTGTAGGGTATACAATAGATCTGGTACACAGCATGGCATACTTTATAGAACCTATGGCCAAGGCATAGGGAATGACTTTCATTCTCTTTCTATCTTCTGCCGTGGTCGGGCTTTGAGTCTTACTCAATTTCACACCTTGTAACATAGGCAAGAACTCTTTCTTTGACTGTTCTATTTTGAACTACTTCAAAATCTTGTTAAAGTATGTACTCATTGAAAAAACTTATCAAGCGTTTTGATCTATCTCTATAGATCTTGATGCTCAATATGTAAGCAGCTTCACCGAGGTCTATCTTTGAAAAACTTCTTTCAAACACTCCTTTATGCTTTGCAGAATAATTCTACATTATTTCCGATCAACAATATGTCATTCACATATACTTATCAGAAATGCTGTAGTGCTCCCACTCACTTTCTTGTAAATACAGGCTTCACCGCAAGTCTGTATAACACTATATTCTTTGATAAACTTATCAAAGTGTATATTCCAACTCCGAGATGCTTGCACCAGTCCATAGATGGATCGGTGGAGCTTGCATATTTTGTTAGCACCTTTAGGATTGACAAAACCTTCTGGTTGCATCATATACAACTCTTCTTTAATAAATCCATTAAGGAATGTAGTTTTGTTTATCCATTTGCCATATTTCATAAAATGCAGCAATTGCTAACATGATTCAGACAGACTTAAGCATAGATACGAGTGAGAAACTCTCATCGTAGTCAACATCTTGAACTTGTCGAAAACCTTTTTGCGACAATTCTAGCTTTGTAGATAGTGACACTACTATCAACATCCGTCTTCCTCTTGAAGATCCATTTATTCTCAATGACTCGCCGATCATTGGGCAAGTCAATCAAAGTCCATACTTTGTTCTTATACATGGATCTCATCTCAGATTTCATGGCCTCAAGCTATTTTGCGGAATCTGGGCTCATCATCGCTTCCTCATAGTTCGTAGGTTCGACATGGTCTAGTAACATAACCTCCAGAAGAGGATTACCGTACCACTCTGGTGCGGATCTTACTCTGCTTTACCTACGAGGTTTGGTAGTAACTTGATCTGAACTTACATGATCATCATCATTAACTTCCTCACTAATTGGTGTAGGAGTCACAGGAACAGATTTCTGTGATGAACTACTTTCCAATAAGGGAGCAGGTACAGTTACCTCATCAAGTTCTACTTTCCTCCCACTCACATCTTTCGAGAGAAACTCCTTCTCTAGAAAGGATCCATACTAAGCAACGAATGTCTTGCCTTCGGATCTGTGATAGAAGGTGTACCCAACTGTCTCCTTTGGGTATCCTATGAAGACACATTTCTCCGATTTAGGTTTGAGCTTATCAGGATGAAACTTTTTCACATAAGCATCACAACCTCAAACTTTAAGAAACGACAACTTTGGTTTCTTGCCAAACCACAGTTCATAAGGCGTCGTCTCAACGGATTTTGATGATGCCCTATTTAACGTGAATGTAGCTGTCTCTAATGCATAACCCCAAAATGATAGTGGTAAATTGGTAAGAGACATCATAGATTGCACTATATCCAATAAAGTACGGTTATGACGTTCGGACACACCATTATGCTGTGGTGTTCCAGGTGGCGTGAGTAGTGAAACTATTTCACATTGTTTTAACTGAAGGCCAAACTCGTAACTAAAATACTCTTCTCCACGATCAAATCGTAGAAACTTTATTTTCTTGTTACGATGATTTTCGCTTCACTCTGAAGTTATATGAACTTTTCAAATGTTTCAGACTTCTGTTTCATTAAGTAGATATACCCATATCTGCTCAAATCATCTGTGAAGGTCAGAAAATAATGATACCTGCTACGAGCCTCAATATTCATCGGACCACATACATCCGTATGTATGATTTCCAACAAATCTGTTGCTCTCTCCATAGTTCCGGAGAACGGCGTTTTAGTCATCTTGCCCATGAGGCACGGTTCGCAAGCATCAAGTGATTCATAATCAAGTGATTCCAAAATCCCATCAGTATGGAGTTTCTTCATGCGCTTTACACCAATATGACCTAAACGGCAGTGCCACAAATAGTTTGCACTATCATTATTAACTTTGCATCTTTTGGCTTCAATATTATGATTATATGTATCACTACGATCGAGATCCAACAAACCATTTTCGTTGGTGTGTATGACCATAGAAGGTTTTTATTCATGTAAACAGAACAACAATTGTTCTCTAACTTAAATGAATAACCGTATTGCAATAAACATGATCAAATCATATTCATGCTCAACGCAAACACCAAATAACACTTATTTAGTTTCAACACTAATCCCGAAAGTATAGGGAGTGTGCGATGATGATCATATCAATCTTGGAACTACTTCCAACACACATCGTCACCTCTCCTTTTACTAGTCTCTGTTTATTCTGCAACTCCCGTTTTGAGTTACTACTCTTAGCAACTGAACCAGTATCGAATACCGAGGGGTTGCTATAAACACTAGTAAAGTACACATCAATAACATGTATATCCAATATACCTTTGTTCACTTTGCCATCCTTCTTATCCACCAAATAGTTGGGGTAGTTCCGCTTCCAGTGACCAGTCCCTTTGCAGTAGAAGCACTTAGTCTCAGGCTTAGGACCAGACTTAGGCTTCTTCACTTGAGCAGCAACTTGCTTGCCGTTCTTCTTGAAGTTCGCCTTCTATCCCTTTGCCCTTTTCTTGAAACTAGTGGTCTTGTTAACCATCAACACTTGATGTTTTTCTTGATTTCTACCTTCGTCGATTTCAGCATCACGAAGAGCTTGGGAATTACTTTCGTCATCCCTTGCATACTATAGTTCATCACGAAGTTCTACTAACTTGGTGATGGTGACTAGAGAATTCTGTCAATCACTATTTTATCTGGAAGATTAACTCCCACTTGATTCAAGCGATTGTAGTACCCAGACAATCTGAGCACATGCTCACTAGTTGAGCGATTCTCCTCCATCTTTTAGCTATAGAACTTGTTGGAGACTTCATATCTCTCAACTCGGGTATTTGCTTGAAATATTAACTTCAACTCCTGGAACATCTTATATGTTCCATGACGTTCAAAACGTCTTTGAAGTCCCGATTCTAAGCTGTTAAGCATGGTGCACTAAACTATCAAGTAGTCATCATATTGAGCTAGCCAAACGTTCATAACGTCTGCATCTGCTCCTGCAATAGGTCTGTCACCTAGCGGTGCATCAAGGACATAATTTTTCTGTGCAGCAATGAGGATAATCCTCAGATCACGGATCCAATCCGCATCATTGCTACTAACATCTTTCAACATAATTTTTCTCTAGGAACATATCAAAAATAAACAGGGAAGCAACAACGCGAGCTATTGATCTACAACATAATTTGCAAAATACTATCAGGACTAAGTTCATGATAAATTTAAGTTCAATTAATCATATTACTTAAGAACTCCCACTTAGATAGACATCCCTCTAATCATCTAAGTGATTACGTGATCCAAAGCAACTAAACCATGTCCGATTAACACGTGAGATGGAATAGTTTCAATGGTGAACATCACTATGTTGATCATATCTACTATATGATTCACGCTCGACCTTTCGGTCTCTGTGTTCCGAGGCCATATCTGTACATATGCTAGGCTCGTCAAGTTTAACCTGAGTATTCCGCGTGTGCAACTGTTTTGCACCCGTTGTATTTGAACGTAGAGCCTATCACACCCGATTAACACGTGGTGTCTCAGCACGAAGAACTTTCGCAACGGTGCATACTCAGGGAGAACACTTTTGTCTTGAAATTTTAGTGAGAGATCATCTTATAATGCTACCGTCAAACAAAGCAAGATAAGATGCATAAAGGATTAACATCACATGCAATCAATATAAGTGATATGATATGGCCATCATCATCTTGTGCTTGTGATCTCCATCTCCGAAGCACCGTGCTCGTGATCTCCATCTCCGAAGCACCGTCATGATCATCATCGTCACCGGCTCGACACCTTGATCTCCATCGTAGTATCGTTGTCGTCTCGCCAACTTTATTGCTTTTACGACTATCGCTACCGCTTAGTGATAAAGTAAAACTATTACATGGCGATTGCATCTCATACAATAAAGCGACAACCATATGGCTCCTGCCAGTTGCCGATAACTCGGTTACAAAACATGATCATCTCATACAACACATTATATCACATCATGTCTTGACCATATCACATCACAACATGCCCTGCAAAAACAAGTTAGACGTCCTCTACTTTGTTGTTGCATGTTTTACGTGGCTGCTACGGGCTTAGCAAGAACCGTTCTTACCTACGCATCAAAACCACAACGATAGTTTGTCAAGTTGGTGCTGTTTTAACCTTCGCAAGGACCGGGCGTAGCCACACTCGGTTCAACTAAAGTGAGAGAGACAGACACCCGCCAGTCACCTTTAAGCAACGAGTGCTCCGAACGGTGAAACCAGTCTCGCGTAAGCGTACGCGTAATGTCGGTCCGGGCCGCTTCAACTCACAATACCGCTGAACCAAAGTATGACATGCTGGTAAGCAGTATGACTTATATCGCCCACAACTTACTTGTGTTCTACTCGTGCATAGCATCAACGCATAAAACCAGGCTCGGATGCCACTGTCGGGGAACGTAGTAATTTCAAAAAATTTCCTACGCACACGCAAGATCATGGTGATGCATAACAACGAGAGGGGAGAGTGTGGTCCACGTACCCTCGTAGACCGACAGCGGAAGCGTTATCACAACGCGGTTGATGTAGTCGTACGTCTTCACGATCCGACCGATCAAGTACCGAACGTACGGCACCTCCGAGTTCTACACACGTTCAGATCGATGACGTCCCTCGAACTCCGATCCAGCCGAGTGTTGAGGGAGCGTTTCGTTAGCACGACGGCGTGGTGACGATGATGATGTTCCACCGACGCAGGGCTTCGCCTAAACTCTGCAACGGTATTATCGAGGTGTAATTTGGTGGAGGGGGGCACCGCACACAGCTAAGAGATCTCAAGGATCAATTGTTGTGTCTATGGGGTGCCCCCCTGCCCCCGTATATAAAGGAGCAAGGAGGAGGCAGCTAGCAAAGGGAAGAGGCGCGCCAAAGGGGGGTGTCCTACTCCCACCGGGAGTAGGACTCCTCCTTTCCTTGTGGGAGTAGGAGAAGGGAAGGGGGAAGGAGAAAGAAGGAAGGGGGCGCCCCCCCTCCCTAGTCCAATTCGGACTAGCCCATGGGGAGGGGTGCGGCCACCCTTTGGGGTCTTTCTCTCCTTTCCCGTATGGCCCATTAAGGCCCAATACGAATTCCCGTAACTCTCCGGTACTCCAAAAATACCCGAATCACTCGGAACCTTTCCGAAGTCTGAATATAGTCGTCCAATATATCGATCTTTACGTCTCGGCCATTTCGAGACTCCTCGTCATGTCCCCGATCTCATCCGGGACTCCGAACTCCTTCGGTACATCAAAACTCAATAAAACTGTCATCGTAACGTTAAGCGTGCGGACCCTTCGGGTTCGAGAACTATGTAGACATGACCGAGACACCTCTCCGGTCAATAACCAATAGCGGGACCTGGATGCCCATATTGGCTCCCACATATTCTACGAAGATCTTTATCGGTCAGACCGCATAACAACATACGTTGTTCCCTTTATCATCGGTATGTTACTTGCCCGAGATTCGATCGTCGGTATCTCAATACCTAGTTCAATCTCGTTACCGGCAAGTCTCTTTACTCGTTCCGTAATACATCATCCCGTAACTAACTCATTAGTCACAATGCTTGCAAGGCTTATAGTGATGTGCATTACCGAGTGGGCCCAGAGATACCTCTCCGACAATCGGAGTGACAAATCCTAATCTCGAAATACGCCAACCCAACAAGTACCTTTGGAGACACCTGTAGAGCACCTTTATAATCACCCAGTTACGTTGTGACGTTTGGTAGCACACAAAGTGTTCCTCCGGTAAACGGGAGTTGCATAATCTCATAGTCATAGGAACATGTATAAGTCATGAAGAAAGCAATAGCAACATACTAAACGATCGGGTGCTAAGCTAACGTAATGGGTCATGTCAATCACGTCATTCTCCTAATGAGGTGATCCCGTTAATCAAATGACAACTCATGTCTATGGCTAGGAAACATAACCATCTTTGATTAACAAGCTAGTCAAATAGAGGCATACTAGTGACACTCTGTTTGTCTATGTATTCACACATGTATTATGTTTCCGGTTAATACAATTCTAGCATGAATAATAAACATTTATCATGATATAAGGAAATATATAATACTTTATTATTGCCTCTAGGGCATATTTCCTTCAGTAGGCTCTACAATATGCTATGCTGTGCACCGCACCAGAAGTGTGCCTTGCCATGAGTTAGTCAAGGGGTACAATAGTGATCCGGGAATGGATCACATGACAGCGGTCGAACTTATCCTTAGTATCTAGTGGACTAAGGAATTTTCTCGATTATGGAGGTGGTAAAAGAGTTCGTCGTAAAGGGTTACGTCGATGCAAACTTTGACACTAATCCGGATGACTCTGAGTAACCGGATTCGTATAGTAGAGCACTTATTTGGAATAGCTCCAAGTAGCGCGTGGTAGCCGCATCTACAAGATGACATAGAGATTTGTAAAGCACACACGTATCTGAAAGGTTCAGACCCGTTGACTAATAACCTCTCTCACAAGCGAGATATGAACAAACCCCATGGGTGTTGGATTCATTACAATCACATAGTGATGTGAACTAGATTATTGACTCTAGTGCAAGGAGGAGACTGTTGGAAATATGCCCTAGAGGCAATAATAAAATGGTTATTATTGTATTTCCTTGTTCATGATAATTGTCTATTATTCATGCTATAATTGTATTAACTGGAAACCGTAATACATGTGTGAATACATAGACCACAACATGTCCCTAGTAAGCCTCTAGTTGACCAGCTCATTGATCAATAGATGGTTATGGTTTCCTGACCATGGACATTGGATGTCATTGATAACGGGATCACATCATTAGGAGAATGATGTGATGGACAAGACCCAATCCTAAGCATAGCACAAGATCGTGTAGTTCATTTGCTAAGAGCTTTTCTAATGTCAAGTATCGTTTCCTTAGACCATGAGATTGTGCAACTCCCGGATACCGTAGGAATGCTTTGGGTGTACCAAACGTCACAACGTAACTGGGTGGCTATAAAGGTACACTACAAGTATCTCCGAAAGTGTCTGTTGGGTTGGTACGAATCGAGACTGGGATTTGTCACTCCGTATGACGGAGAGGTATCTCTGGGCCCACTCGGTAATGCATCATCATAATGAGCTCAATGTGACTAATGAGTTAGCCACGGGATCATGCGTTACGGAACGAGTAAATAGAGACTTGCCGGTAACGAGATTGAACAAGGTATAGGGATACCGACGATCGAATCTCGGGCAAGTAACATACCGATAGACAAAGGGAATTGTATACGGGATTGATTGAATCCCCGACATCGTGGTTCATCCGATGAGATCATCGTGGAACATGTGGGAGCCAATATGGGTATCCAGATCCCGCTATTGGTTATTGGCCGGAGAGATGTCTCGGTCATGTGTGCATGGTTCCCGAACCCGTGGGGTCTACACACTTAAGGTTCGGTGACGCTAGAGTTGTTATGGGAAATAGTATGTGGTTACCGAAGGTTGTTCGGAGTCCCGGATAGGATCCCGGACGTCACGAGGAGTTCCGGAATGGTCCGGAGGTAAAGATTTATATATGGGAAGTCATCATACGGTCACCGGAAGTATTCGGGGGTATGCCGGTATTGTACCGGGGCCACCGAAGGGGTTCCGAGGGTCCACCGGGAGGGTCCACCTGCCCCGGAGGGCCTTATGGGCTGTAGGTGGAAGGGAACCAGCCCCTAAGTGGGCTGGGCACCAACCTCCCCCTAGGGCCCATGCGCCTAGGGTTGGGGGAAACCCTGGAGGGGGCGCCCCCTTGACTTGGGGGGCAAGCCACCCTCCCTGGCCGCCGCCCCTCCCACCAGATGGGATCTAAGGGGCCGGCCCCCCTCTCCTTTGCCCCTATATATAGTGGAGGGGTGGGAGGGCAGCCGCACCCCTGGCCTGGCGCTGCCCTCTCCTCCTCCAACTCCTCCTCCTCCGTAGTGCTTAGCGAAGCTCTGCCGAGAACCACGAGCTCCATTGCCACCACGCCGTCGTGCTGCTGGAGTTCTCCCTCAACTTCTCCTCTCCCCTTGCTGGATCAAGAAGGAGGAGACGTCCCCGGGCTGTACGTGTGTTGAACGCGGAGGCGCCATCCGTTCGGCGCTAGATCGGATCTTCCGCGATTTGAATCGCCGCGAGTACGACTCCATCAACCGCGTTCTTGTAACGCTTCCGCTTAGCGATCTTCAAGGGTATGAAGATGCACTCCCTGTCTCTCGTTGCTAGCATCTCCTAGATTGATCTCTGTGACACGTAGGAAAATTTTGAATTATTGCGACGTTCCCCAACAATTTTGAGCCGGATTCTACTGGCTAACAACAGGGGTGACGCCAAAGCGCTCATGCAGCGTTGCCCCGGTTGCCAGGTCTTTGCCAAACAAGGCCATATGCCCACAACAACTCTTCGGACTATCCCGATGTGACGCCCGGATAATTAAGCTATAGTAACCCTCTACTAATGATGCCACGTTACCTCGATTACTGTTGCTAATCTCGCGCTAGTTCGAGACCAATTCAAATTCAAATTCAAAATCAAGAAAACAATAAAAGTTTTCAAATTTTAAAATTAAAATGTTCGGGGTGAGTCAAATTATGCATAGGTAAGTTTGGTGTAGAAACCACACTTTTATAAAAGTGTAAAATACTCTAAAATGTTTTAAACAGTAGCAAAAAAAATTAGTTGAATGCCTTTTACAATAAATAGAATATTAAACTATTTTATTTAGTTGCCCAAAGTTATGTTGCAATAGCCTATTTATTAACACTAAATTAGGGACTACTTTTATAGTTTATAAAACTAAAATAAAAGAGGAACTAAAATAAAACGAACAAAAACAGAAAAGGAAAATTAAACAAAAGTAAAATAAAGACAAAAGAAAAGGAGAACCCCCTACTGGGCCAGTCGGCCCAACTGCTAGCCAGGCCGCCCAACCGGCAGAGGCCGCCCCCACTCCCCCGTAACCCCCTGGGCGACCGAACCCTAACCCACGACCGCTCCCACTTCTCCCCCCCACCCACGTCGCTCTCTCCTCCTTCCCCCGATCCAGATCTGGATCGGGGAGGGGGAACGAACTACGCCGACGCCGCCGCCGATTCCCGTCGCCCCCACGTCGGCGCCCCTCGCTAGATCACTCCGCCATCGCCAACGCCGCCTCGTCGCCTCCTCCCCAACATCGTCGTCGTCCCCATCATCCTCCCCATGCCCCACTGCCCCTCGCCCTACAACCCTGGTGAGGCCCCCGGCCTCTCCTCTCCTCGCACGACGCGCTCACCGCGGCCCTCGCACCGACCATCGCCCCGCGCGCCTCTGCCCTCGCGCTCCTCGCCCCGCGACGCCCAGCTGCTCCTCCCACTCGCCCCTGCTGCTGCTATCGCATGTTGTCGCGCCGCGCCTCGCCTGCCTCCCGTTCGCTGCAGTGCGCGCCCGCGCATCGTCGCCCAGCGCGCCACTGCACGCACATCGGGGCGCGATGCCCCTGCCCCCGCGCAGCCGTGCCCACGGCCCTGCTCGCCGGCCTCGCTGCCGCCGCCCATGTCCCGCCTTCAGTCGCCCTACTGCGCGCCGGTAGCCACGAACCCCCTGCTCCGCCTGGCCGCATCCCGCTGGAGCTCCACGCCGGCGCTCCGCCCTGCCCCCTGCTCCCCGTGGCCGCGCACTGCGTGCCGTGGCCGCTCCCACCCGCCGTCCCGCTTCCCCCATGCGGCGCCGCCCGGGTCCGCCCCCCCGCTGGCCGTCGCCCACGCCGGCCAAGCGCCACCGCGCCCCGGTGGCCTCGCCTCGCCTCTCCGGTCGGTCTCGGACCCGCACGGGTGCGCCCGTAATCGTACTGCTGGTGCCCGCGCCCGCTAAGGCCATGAGCCACTGGACAACGGGGCCGAGCCCCTGGAACATTTTAATAAAAAAGGAGTAATAAAAGAATAGTAAATAAAAAATATTAATCAATTAATTAAGTAATTAATTAACTTAATTAATCCTGATTTGATTAACCTAATCACTAATTAAATTAATTAATCTGTTTAGTTAATCTCAGTCAATGACAATGGGACCCACGCGTCAGTTGGACCAAGTCAACCGACTGTTGACTGCTCACATCACCCTGATGTCATGCTGACGTCATAATGGCATTTTCAAATTAAATTAATTCTGTTAATTCGAGAAAATGATTAAATCCTTTTTAAATTAATATAAAATAAACCGTAGCTCGGATGGGAAAACTTTGTACATGAAGTTTGCTCAGAACGACGAGACGAATCCGGATACGCATCCTATTCGCCCGCCACACATCCCTAGCATAGCAAACACGCAACTTTCCCCCTCCGATTCATCTGTCCGAAAACGCGAAACACCGGGAATACTTTCACGGATGTTTCCCCCCTTCACCAGTATCACCTAATACCACATTAGGGCACACCTAGCACCGTTCATTGTCATGTCATGCATCGTCATGCATATGTTTGCATTATATTTATTGTTTCTTCCCCCTCTTCTCTCGCTAGACACCGAGACCGACGCCGCTGCTACCCAGTACGACTACGTGTTGACGACCCCTCCTTCTTGCCAGAGCAACCAGGTTAGCCCCCCCTTGATCACCAGATATCGCCTATTCTCCTCTGTACTACTTGCATTAGAGTAGTGTAGCATGTTACTGCTTCCGGTTAATCCCATTCTGTTGCATGGCCTGTCATTGTTGCTACTACTGTTATTACCTTTACCTGCAATCCTACATGCTTAGTATAGGATGCTAGTATTCCATCTGTGGCCCTACATTCTTGTCCGTTTGCCTTGCTATACTATCGGGCCGTGATCACTCGGGAGGTGATCGCGGGTATATACTTACATACATATTATACATGATACATGTGGTGACTAAAGTCGGGTTGGCTCTTAGAGTACCCGCAAGTCGTTCCGATGAGGGGGCTGAAAGGACAGGTGGCTCCATCCCGGTAGAGGTGGGCCTGGGTTCCCGACGGCCCCCGACTGTTACTTTGTGGCGGAGCGACAGGGCAGGTTGAGACCACCTAGGAGAGAGGTGGGCCTGGCCCTGGTCGGCGTTCGCGGATACTGCATAATAACACGCTTAACGAGATCTTGGTATTTGGTCTGAGTTGGGTCGTTGACCTTATACGCACTAACCGCCACGTGGGACAAGATATGGGCAACTGGCGTCGTGGTATCAGCCGAAGCCTTCATGACGTCAGCGACTGAGCAGCGCACGCCGGATTGGAACGGAACGCCTACTCTTGTATAAGGGAGGCTAGGTCTGCTTCCGGCCGCGTTCGCAACGTGCAGGTGTGCAATGGGCGATGGGCCCAGACCCCTGCGCGCATAGGATTTAGATAGGTGTGCCGACCTCTCTGTTGTGCCTAGGTAGGGCTGCGACGTGTTGATCTTCCGAGGCCAGGCATGACCTAGGAAAGTGTGTCCGGCCAAAGGGGATCGAGCGTGTCGGGTAATGTGGTGCACCCCTGCAGGGAAGTTTATCTATGCGAATAGCCGTGATCTTCGGTAACAGGACGACCCAGAGTTTTACCTTGACCTTATGACAACTAGAACCAGATACTTAATAAAACACACCCTTCCAAGTGCCAGATATAACCCGGTGATTGCCCTCACACAGGGCAAGGAGGGGAGGATCGCCGGGTAGGTTTATTCTATGCGATGCTACTTGGTGAACTTACCATCTACTCTCTTCTACATGCTGCAAGATGGAGGCTGCCAGAAGCGTAGTCTTCGACATGACTAGCTATCCCCCTCTTTGGCATTCTGCAGTTCAGTCCATCGATATTGCCCCTTTACACAAATACCCATGCATATGTAGTGTAGATCCTTACTTGCGAGTACTTTGGATGAGTACTCACGGTTGCTTTTCTCCCTCTTTTCCCCCTTTCCATTCTACCTGGTTGTCGCAACCAGATGCTGGAGCCCAGGAGCCAGACGCCACCGTCGACGACGACTCCTACTACACCGGAGGTGCCTACTACTACGTGCAGGCCGCTGACGACGACGCGGTGTAGTTTAGGAGGATCCCAGGCAGGAGGCCTGCGCCTCTTTCGATCTGTATCCCAGTTTGTGCTAGCCTTCTTAAGGCAAACTTGTTTAACTTATGTCTGTACTCAGATATTGTTGCTTCTGCTGACTCGTCTATGATCGAGCACTTGTATTCGAGCCCTCGAGGCCCCTGGCTTGTATTATGATGCTTGTATGACTTATTTTAATTTTAGAGTTGTGTTGTGATATCTTCCCGTGAGTCCCTGATCTTGATCATACACGTTTGCGTGTTTGATTAGTGTACGATTGAATCGGGGGTGTCACAGGTTGGTATCAGAGCCGACTGCCTGTAGGAATCCCCCCTTCCCACACTCCTTGGCCGAAATCGAGTCTAGACATTACAAAACTTTTACTAACATGGTTGTGTGCCTTACGGGCCCACGTCGCCATTGGGTGGTATTAGGATCTTTTACTCCTCGTCTATACTCTGGGACTCTGATCTCTCTTCTATTCGGGATAAATGAATTTTGCTAAATGTAACATTAGGATCTCGTTATCACTTTCGCCCGGAGAGCACCTTATTACCGATGATC
Organism: Triticum aestivum; assembly: GCF_018294505.1. NCBI lineage: Eukaryota > Viridiplantae > Streptophyta > Magnoliopsida > Poales > Poaceae > Triticum > Triticum aestivum. The sequence continues at coordinate 136,589,231 of NC_057799.1, read as the reverse complement.
GTCTGCTGCACCAGAAGACCCTGAAGATACTCTCCGCTGTTAACCCGAGAACTTGTGTTCATCGCGTTTGCAATTCCCCTTCCACTGTTAACCCTTATGGATAACTACATGTAGTTTTCATTCTTACATTCATCCCTAGTTGGTCTTGTTATTACAAGATACCCCGAACCTACTTGTCGTTGTTTCAATAATCCTTTGTGCCTACTGCCTTGCAGTTCCTTGTTGCCTGAATACACCTACAAATTAATCCTCACACTTACCGAGGATTTATTTCTCCCCAGTTGTTCAGGTGTTTCACAAAATTCTTCGAAATATTATCTGATCTTTCGAGAATCCTCTGCAGCCTATGGCTCTAGAAATTCTTGTCTGCCTGCATTATGGTTAAATCCAAATGCCTAGCATTATTCATTGACATCCTTTGCACTAGCATTTTGAGACCGTTGATTCAATATGATGCGGATGTTTGCAATCACCAGTCGCAATTAGAATTCATCCTTCCGGCTCAGACGTCATTTTTGAACATGAGCTGGTTCTCGACCAATCAATTGCCCTCGGTTGTACCTCTAAGTCTATTTAGCTTATCCATCGTTAACCAGAGCGTTTGCTTTTGATCCCTTGATTTGGAAAATCTTAATTCCTTTACATTTGAGCTCTGAATTATTCAGTTGTTTCTACAATCTGATTTCCTTGCATTCCTTCTTATTTTGATTGAGTACCGATGCTCACATCAGATCCCTTGAGGACCATCGTATCCTTTGTTGGATTTTATCCGACAACGTCCCTCATATTCAATCACTTTGGAAGTTCTATCCCTGATACCTAATACCATTGGTAAATCCTATTCTCTGATTTGGCCAACCATGCTCTATTTTCGAGCTGGTGATAATTACTCTCGAGGCTTGTGGTATATGTTCCTAAGATGCCCCGATGGGTTGAACCAATGCCTTACCTAACCTATGTGAGTCCGAAAGATTTCACGGGCCATACTCATCTGGTATTTCACCAGGTAAAACTTTCAATGCTAATGCCATTATTGAAACGAGAAGTGAATGTAAGGTTGTGCTTTGGAGAAGTGGGAGTCGACCCTGAACTTTGTGTTCATGCCCATGGACACGATGTGGAATTTATCATGGAAGCTTCTTGTATTAATAATGGTCCCCTTGTTATAAGTTCATCTTGTATCTATGTTGGTCCTTTGCAACCGTGGTTCCGACCATGATTGATCATCTTTGATCCTTTTCTCGGACAAGTTAAAGTACTTGTCTTCTGCAGATCAATACATTTGTCCAACCTCAATCCCGATCCACCTTCGAGTATTACCCCCTGGTATCTCAAGGATATCATGTCTTTGCACTATCTCTTATGAATTCTTGTTGGACTAATACTCTCACCGTTTTAGTCACTCCGCCGGTCTGCATTGTCCGTCACTCGAGAACTTTGACAAGTGACTCGAATCCGCACTGTGATTCAGTACCCCTAGTTAATTATTGCTAGGAACTCAATCTCGGCATTCCTAGCCTGATCGCCTATATCATTATCATACTAAATTTTAACTGTGCCACCCGGTCGTTATTTCTCGGAGCACCACTTTCGACGATGAGCTAAGCTTACGTCGATTTTTCCTCGTCATATCATTTCGCCTTGAATAGCAAGCTTGATTTCGAGTTTGTGTCGTACTCTTGGTTTCAATAACCTTTCGGTTCATCATTCCTTTGACTTGATGTCATCGCCGGTCGATTACATCTTCATGAAATCTCTCGACAATTGTGTCGTGATCATCATCAACATTCTGAGCTCTTCTAGGATATCAATCGAAATCATGATGGGAAATGCCATCCTCATCCCTTGGTAATTTGAGTTGCCATCGACAACATCCTTACCTTCCTTTCATCACAAACTTGTTCATGTTATGGATGCAACTTGTTATCCGGCTTATATTATGTTCCACTTTGGAGTGTTACCATCTTTTATGTCAAGAATGTTGTTAGAATTTCATGACCTCTTAAGAATTCTTGGTATAGTGATACTTCTCACCACCACCATTCTTTCTTGTTCCCCGTGTTGTTTCTAACCGGAATACACACAAGTGAACTATGATGTGTGACTTTGTTACTTCTAGCAACCATATTGCTTTGAAGTTAAGGGTCGATAGTTCATCCTTAGACAATTGGTTATTGTATCACCATTCTAACCTTGATTGGGTTGCTCAATCCATATTTCCAGTTGCATTTTCGATCAATGTTCAATTGTGGATGTTCCCTCGAGCATACATCAGTATATCATTTGATCTAACAAATGTTATCTCCTTGTTCACATAATTGTGGAAATCCATCTTCTTGGAAATCTCGATGAATTTTTGCTGAGTCCATCAGCCACCCCGTCATCCTCTCCTTGGCTCAATGATGAACTGTTGTTCGGAAATCGCTTCCATAGTTCATTTCTCAAGAATCTTGCAACTCCATCTCGTCAAATTGTGTTGCACCCCTTCCTTCTCAGGCATCAGGAGTCTGAGGTATCCGGACACCAAACAAAACTGAATCTCGGTCAGATATGATGGTTGGAACATATTTCCAAGAGTTATAACATTGGTCTTCATGTGACCCGGTAAGGTGATGTCGTGCCTAGCACATCTGGCCGGAGGCCCTATTGTTATAGATTCCTTTTCAGCAAGGTTATCCATTGTTCCATGAGGAAATTGTAAGACTTATTCTACAAGTTATTCCTGATGGATCCTTTGTGTTTCCAAAGTTTGATCTTCACCTGATGACCATGTCAATGCTATCTCGAAGCATGTCTATGGTACTCTGATTTTCAACAAGAACATTTGAAGCCCAATGCTAAATGTTTCCTGCTCAATTATCCGAACATCGCTGTATGGGTAATGTCAAGAAATTTCTCTCCCCTTACCTAAAGAGTTTTCTACGTTATATCTTGTCATGGATATCATGCTCTGCTTGTCCTTGGGAAGGATATACCCTTGAAATATGTGTTTAAACACATTTTCCTTTCCATTGTTCTGTTTAATCTGATAATCATATTTTCCTTTCCATTGTTTGGTTTAACCTTCCTTGTGATCCATATGATCTAAGAAGTAATATTCTTCTGCTTATGTAAACACCTTGGTGTACTACCGTGTCAGTAAGACCCTGTTGCATTTGCCGATAGCATTCTGGTAACCACCGATGGACGAGAACTTTGCCTATTGGCCCGCCTCGTTTCGACGAGCAGGAAAATGGTTCTCTTCATCCCTCGCCCTTGGTACCGACATTGTTGCTGACATATAACTGACAGGCTACCCTCTGACATGCCTTGCTATCATGACCGTGCAAGATGTCACGGCCCTTCCTACTTTAACCCACATGGTGGGCCCATAATCCACAAGTTCCACAGGATCGAAACCTGACTCTCCTGTACACCCCTGGTTTCCAGACTTATTCCTTGTCGTGGCCTCGTATGTAATTCACGAGCAACCTTCCGAAAGATCATGAACTCTAGTATCAGCCCTTGCACACTCTCTTTCAGGCAACGAACGATTGTCTATCCGCTTGAAACTTCTTATGGTACCTTCTTACTTGGCTCTCGATATGTTTCATTTGTTCAACTCGAGAGATACTCATGTGTTCATTCCTGGGGTAACCCCAAAGGATTTCCCCTTATACCATTCTATCGTTGTAGAGCATCCCCTTACCTATTCGTAAGTACAACAGAATTTTCGAAGAAAGGAGGACTACTTCATCATGATGACCTGGAGAAGAGGAATGAAGACATCAACGTAATGCATCGACCTCTTTGAGAAGAGCAACCAAGACCGAGAATAGTCAATAGAATTTCGTAACCAAATCCCTTTCCCCTTACTCCCGCTCCTAAATCTCGGGACGAGATTTCTTGTAGTGGAGGAGAATTGTGACGCCCGGATAATTAAGCTACAATAACCCTCTACTAATGATGCCACATCACCTCGATTACTGTTGCTAATCTCGCGTTAGTTCGAAACCAATTCAAATTCAAATTCAAAATCAAGCAAACAATAAAAGTTTTCAAATATTAAAATTAAAATGTTCGGGGTGAGTCAAATTATGCATAGGTAAGTTTGGTGTAGAAATCACACTTTTATAAAAGTGTAAAATACTCTAAAATGTTTTAAAGAGTAGCAAAAACAATTAGTTGAATGCCTTTTACAATAAATAGAATATTAAACTATTTTATTTAGTTGCCCAAACTTATGTTGCAATAGCCTAGTTATTAACACTAAATTAGGGACTACTTTTATAGTTTATAAAACTAAAATAAAAGAGGAACTAAAATAAAACGAAGAAAAACAGAAAAGGAAAATTATACAAAAGTAAAGAAAGACAAAAGAAAAGGAGAACCCACCCACTGGGCCATGTTGGAAATATGCCCTAGAGGCAATAATAAAATGGTTATTATTATATTTACTTGTTCATGATAATTGTCTATTGTTCATGCTATAATTGTATTAACTGGAAACCGTAATACATGTGTGAATACATAGACCACAACATGTCCCTAGTGAGCCTCTAGTTGACTAGCTCGTTGATCAATAGATGGTTATGGTTTCCTGACCATGGACATTGGATGTCATTGATAACGGGATCACATCATTAGGAGAATGATGTGATGGACAAGACCCAATCCTAAGCATAGCACAAGATCGTGTAGTTCGTTTGCTAAGAGATTTTCTAATGTCAAGTATCATTTCCTTAAACCATGAGATTGTGCAACTCCCGGATACCGTAGGAATGCTTTGGGTGTACCAAACGTCACAACGTAACTGGGTGGCTATAAAGGTACACTACAGGTATCACCGAAAGTGTCTGTTGGGTTGGCACGAATCGAGACTGGGATTTGTCACTCCGTATGACGGAGAGGTATCTCCGGGCCCACTTGGTAATGCATCATCATAATGAGCTCAATGTGACTAAGTAGTTAGTCGCGGGATCATGCATTACGGAACGAGTAAAATGACTCACCGGTAATGAGATTGAACGAGGTATTGGGATACCGACGATCGAATCTCTAGCAAGTAACATACCGATTGACAAAGGGAATTGTATACGGGATTGATTGAATCCCCGACATCGTGGTTCATCCAGTGAGATCATCGTGGAACATGTGGGAGCCAACATGGGTATCCAGATCCCGCTATTGTTTATTGGCCGGAGAACGTCTCGGTCATGTCTGCATGGTTCCCGAACCCGTAGGGTCTACACACTTAAGGTTCGATGATGCTAGGGTTATAGGGAATAGATATACGTGGTTACCGAATGTTGTTCGGAGTCCCGGATGAGATCCTGGGCGTCACGAGGAGTTCCAGAATGGTCCGGAGGTAAAGAATAATATATAGGAAGTGAGGTTTTGGTCACCGGAAGAGTTTCAGGCGTCACCGGTAATGTACCGGGACCACCGGAAGGGGCCATCAGCCCCGGAGGATTGCATGGGCCAAGAGTGGGAAGGGACCAGCCCCTGAGTGGGCTGGTGCGCCTCCCACCAGGGCCCAAGGCGCAGCTTGGAGGGGAAAGGGGGAAACCCTAGGCGTAGATGGGCCTAAGGCCCACCCTAGGGCGCGCCCCCCTCTCTCCCCCTCTTGGCCGCCCCCCTCCATCCCATCTAGGGCTGCCGCCCCCCTAGGTGTGGGAACCCTAGAGGGAGCGCACCCTCCTCCCCTCCTCCTATAAATAGTGGGGGTTTTGGGGCTGCAGAAGACACGAGTCTCCCTCTCTCTTGGCGCAGCCCTACCCCTCTCCCTCCTCGTCTCTCGCAGTGCTTGGCGAAGCCCTGCTGGAGTGCCACGCTCCTCCATCACCACCATGCCGTTGTGCTGCTGCTGGATAGAGTCTTCCCCAACCTCTCCCTCTCTCCTTGCTGGATCAAGGCACGGGAGACGTCACCAGGCTGCATGTGTGTTGAACGCGGAGGCACCGTTGTTCGGTGCTTAGATCGGATTCGGCCGCGATCTGAATCGCTTCGTGTACGACTCCACCGACCGCGTTCTTGCAACGCTTCCACATCGCGATCTTCAAGGGTATGAAGATGCACTCCCCTCTCTCTCGTTGCTAGTTATTCCATAGATTGATCTTGGTGATGCATAGAAAATTTTGAATTTCTGCTACGTTCCCCAACAGTGGCATCATGAGCTAGGTCTATGCGTAGTTTCTATGCACGAGTAGAACACAAGTTGTTGTGGGCGTTGATTTTTTCAATTTACTTGCCGTTACTAGTCTTATCTTGATTCGGCGGCATCGTGGGATGAAGCGGCCTGGACCGACCTTACACGTACGCTTACGTGAGACAGGTTCCACCGACTGACATGCACTAGTTGCATAAGATGGTTAGCGGCTGTCTGTCTCTCCCTCTTTAGTTGGATCGGATTCGATGAAAAGGGTCCTTATGAAGGGTAAATAGCAATTGGCATATCACCGTTGTGGATTTTGCGTAGGTAAGAAACGTTCTTGCTAGAAACCCATAGCAGCCACATAAAACATGCAACAACAATTAGAGGACGTCTAACTTGTTTTTGCAGGGTATGCTATGTGATGTGATATGGCCAAAAGGATGTGATGAATGATATATGTGATGTATGAGATTGATCATGTTCTTGTAATAGGAATCATGACTTGCATGTCGATGAGTATGACAACTGGCAGGAGCCATAGGAGTTGTCTTAATTTATTGTATGACCTGCGTGTCAATGAAAATGCCATGTAATTACTTTACTTTATTGCTAACCATTAGCCATAGTAGTAGAAGTAATAGTTGGCGAGACAACTTCATGAAGACACGATGATGGAGATCATGATGACGGAGATCATGGTGTCATGCCGGTGACGAAGGTGATCATGCCACGCCTCGAAGATGGGGATCAAAAGGCGCAAGATGATATTGGCCATATCATGTCACTCTATGATTTGCATGTGATGTCTGTCATGTTTACATCTTATTAGCTTAGAACGACGGTAGCATAAATAAGATGATCCCTCTCTAAAATTTCAAGAATGTGTTCCCCCTAACTGTGCACCGTTGCGAAGGATCGTTGTTTCGAAGCACCACGTGATGATCGGGTGTGATAGATTCTAATGTTCGCATACAACAGGTGTAAGCCAGATTTACACATGCGAAACACTTAGGTTGACTTGACGAGCCTAGCATGTACAGACATGGCCTCGGAACACAAGAGACCGAAAGGTCGAACATGAGTCGTATAGCAGATACGATCAACATGAAGATGTTCACCGATGATGACTAGTCCGTCTCACGTGATGATCGGACACGGCCTAGTTGACTCGGATCATGTATCACTTAGATGACTAGAGGGATGTCTATCTGAGTGGGAGTTCATTAAATAATTAGATGAACTTAATCATCATGAACATAGTCAAAAGGTCTTTGCAAATTATGTCGTAGCTTACGCTTTAGTTCTACTGTTTAAGATATGTTCCTAGAGAAAATTTTGTTGAAAGTTGATAGTAGCAATTATGCGGACTGGGTCCGTAAACTGAGGATTGTCCTCATTGCTACACAGAAGGCATATGTCCTTAATGCACCGCTCGGTGTGCTGAACCTCGAGCGTCGTTTGTGGATGTTGTGAACATCTGACATACATGTTTTGATGACTACGTGATAGTTCAGTGCGTAATGTTAAAACGGTATAGAATTATGGCACCGAAGACGTTTTTGAAATGTCGCGGAACATATGAGATGTTTCAAGGGCTGAAATTGGGATTTCAGGCTCGTGCCCACGTCAAGGGGTGTGAGACCTCCGACAAGTTTCTTAAGCCTACAAACTAAGGGAGAAAAGCTCAATCGTTGAGCATGTGCTCAGATTGTCTGAGTACTACAATCGCTTGAATCGAGTGGGAGTTGTCCTCCAGATGAGATAGTGATGGTTCTCCAAAGTCACTGCCACCAAGCTACTAGAGCTTCGTGATGAACTATAACATATCAGGGATAGATATGACGATCCTTGAGCTATTCCCGATGTTTGACACCGCGAAAGTAGAAATCAAGTAGGAGCATAAATTGTTGATGGTTAGTAAAACCACTAGTTTCAAGAAGGGCAAGGGCAAGAAGGGATACTTCATGAAACGGCAAATCAGTTGCAGCTCTAGTGAAGAAACCCAAGGTTGAACCCAAACCCATGACTAAGTGCTTCTGAAATGAGGGGAACGGTCACTGAAGCAGAACTACCCTAGATACTTCGTAGATGAGAAGGCTGGGAAGGTCGACAGAAGTATATTGGATATACATTATATTAATGTGTACTTTACTAGTACTCCTAGTAGCACCAGGGTATTAGATACCGATTCGGTTGCTAAGTGTTGGTAACTCAAAATAAAAGCTGCAGAATAAACGGAGACTAGCTAAAGGTGAGATGATGATATGTGTTGGAAGTGTTTCCAAGGTTGATGTGATGAAGCATCGCATGCTCCCTCTACCATCGAGATTGGTGTTAAACCTAAATAATTGTTATTTGGTGTTTGCGTTGAGCATAGACATGATTGGATTATGTTTATCGCAATACGGTTATTCATTTAAGGAGAATAGTGGTTACTCTTTTTATTTGAATAATACCTTCAATGGTCTTGCACCTAAAATGAATGGTTTATTGAATCTCGATCGTAGTGATACACATGTTCATGCCAAAATATATAAGATAGTAATGATAGTACCACATACTAGTGGCACTGCTATTTGAGTCATATTGGTATAAAACGCATGAAGAAGCTCCATGTTGATGGATATTTGGACTCACTCGATTTTGAAAAGATTGAGACATGCGAACCATGTCTATTGGTATATATGCATGAAGAAACTCCATACAGATGGATCATTTGGACTCACTTGATTTTGAATCACTTGAGACATGCAAATCATACCACATGGGCAAGATGATAGAAAGGCCTCGTTTTCAGTGAGATGGAACAAGAGAGCAACTTGTTGGAAGTAATACATTTTGATGTGTGCAGTCCAATGAGTGCTGAGGCACGCAGTGGATATCGTTATGTTCTTACTTCACATATGATTTGAGTAGATGCTAAGTATATTTACTTGATGAAACACAAGTCTGAATTATTGAAAGGTTCAAGTAATTTCAGAGTGAAGTTGAAGATCGTCGTGACAAGAGGATAAAATGTCTATGATATGATCATAGAGATGAATATCTGAGTTACGAGTTTGGCACACAATTAAGACATTGTGGAAATTGTTTCACGACTAATACTGCCTGGAACACCATAGTGTGATGGTGTGTCCGAACATCATAACTGCACCCTATTGGATATAGTGCATACCATGATGTCTCTTATCGAATTACCACTATCGTCTATGGGTTAGGCATTAGAGACAACCGCATTCACTTTAAATAGGGCACCACGCAATTCCGTTGAGACAACACCGTATGAACTATGGTTTAGAGAAACCTAAGCTGTCGTTTCTTAAGAGTTTGGGGCTGCGATGCTTATGTGAAAAAGTTTCAGGCTGATAAGCTCGAACCCAAAGCGGATAAATGCATCTTCATAGGACACCCAAAACCAGTTGGGTATACCTCCTGTCTCATATCCGGAAGCAAAAGGGATTGTTCCTAGAATCGGGTCCTTTCTCGAGGAAAAGTTTCTCTCGAGAGAGTTGAGTGGGAGGATGGTGGAGACTTGATGAGGTTATTGAACCGTCACTTCAACTAGTGTGCAGCAGGGCACAGGAAGTTGTTCCTGTGGAGCCTACACCAATTGAAGTGGAAGTTGATGATAGTGATCATGAAACTTCGGATCAAGTCACTACCAAACCTCGTAGGTTGACAAGGATGCGTACTACGTCATAATGGTACGGTAATCATGTCTTGGAAGTCATGTTGCTAGACAACAATGAACCTATGAACTATGGAGAAGCGAAGGTGCGCCCGGATTCCGACGAATGGCTCGAGGCCATAAAATCCGAGAGGATCCATGTATGAAAACAAAGTATAGACTTTGGAAGAACTACTTGATGGTCGTAAGGCTGTTGGGTACAAATGATTTTAAAAGGAAGACGAACATTGATGGTAAGTGTCACCATTAAGAAAGCTCGAATTGTCGTTAAGATGTTTTCCGACAAGTTCAAGGAGTTGACTACGATGAGACTTTCTCACTCGTAGCGATGCTAAGAGTCTGTTGGAAATATATTAGCAGTTACTGCATTATTTATGAAATCTTGCAGATAGGATGTCAAAACATTGTTTCCTCGACGATTTTCATGAGGAAAGGACTGGAGTAAGCATCTCTGGAGACAACAATATACAACCAGAAGGTTTTGTCAATCCTGAAAGATGCTAACAAGTATGCAAAGCTCCAGCGATCCTTCTAAGGACTGGAGTAAGCATCTCGGAGTTGGAATATGCGCTTTGATGAGATGATCAAAGATTTTGGGTTTATACAAAGTTTATGAGAAACTTGTATTTCCAAAGAAGTGAGTGGGAGCACTATAGAATTTCTGATGAGTATATGTTGTTGACATATTGTTGATCGGAAATGATGTAGAATTTCTGGAAAGCATATAGGGTTGTTTGAAAAGTGTTTTTCAATGGAAAACCTGTATTAAGCTACTTGAACATTGAGCATCAAGATCTATAAGGATAGATCAAAGCGCTTAATAGTACTTTCAAATGGATACATACCGTGACAAGATTTTGAAGGAGTTCAAAATAGATCGGCAAAGAAGGAGTTCTTGGCTGTGTTATAAGGTGTGAGTATTGAGTAAGACTCAATACCTGACCACGACAGAAGAGAGAGAAAGGACGAAGGTCGTCCCCTATGCTTTAGACGTAGGCTCTACAGTATGCGATGATGTGTACCGCACCTGAAGTGTGCCTTGCCATGAGTGAGCAAGGGGTACAAGAGTGATCCAGGAATGGATCATAGGACAGCGGTCAAGGTTATCCTTAGTAACTAGTGGACTAAGGAAATTTTCTCGATTATGGAGGTGGTAAAAGAGTTCGTCGTAAAGGGTTACGCCGATGCAAACTTTGACACTAATCTGGATGACTCCGAGTAGTAGACCGGATTCGTATAGTAGAGCAGTTATTTGGAATAGTTCCAAATAGCGCGTGGTAGCTGCATCTAGGAGATGACATAGAGATTTGTAAAGCACACACGAATCTGAAAGGTTCAGACCCATTGACTAATAACCTCTCTCACAAGCGTGATATGATAAAACACCATGGGTGTTGGATTCATTGCAATCACATAGTGATGTGAACTAGATTATTGACTCTAGTGCAAGTGGGAGACTGTTGGAAATATGCCCTAGAGGCAATAATAAAATGGTTATTATTATATTTCCTTGTTCATGATAATTGTCTATTGTTCATGCTATAATTGTATTAACTGGAAACCGTAATACATGTATGAATACATAGACCACAACATGTCCCTAGTGAGCCTCTAGTTGACTAGCTCGTTGATCAATAGATGGTTATGGTTTCCTGACCATGGACATTGGATGTCATTGATAACGGGATCACATCATTAGGAGAATGATGTGATGGACAAGACCCAATCCTAAGCATAGCACAAGATCGTGTAGTTCGTTTGCTAAGAGCTTTTCTAATGTCAAGTATCATTTCCTTAGACCATGAGATTGTGCAACTCTCGGATACCGTAGGAATGCTTTGGGTGTACCAAACGTCACAACGTAACTGGGTGGCTATAAGGGTACACTACAGGTATCTCCAAAAGTGTCTGTTGGGTTGGCACGAATCGAGACTGGGATTTGTCACTCCGTATGACGGAGAGGTATCTCTGGGCCCACTCAGTAATGCATCATCATAATGAGCTCAATGTGACTAAGTAGTTAGTCGTGGGATCATGCATTACGGAACGAGTAAAGTGACTTGCCGGTAACGAGATTGAACGAGGTATTGGGATACCGACGATCGAATCTCGGGCAAGTAACATACCGATTGACAAAGGAAATTGTATACGGGATTGATTGAATCCCCGACATCGTGGTTCATCCAATGAGATCATCGTGGAACATGTGGGAGCCAACATGGGTATCCAGATCCCGCTGTTGTTTATTGGCCGGAGAACGTCTCGGTCATGTCTGCATGGTTCCCGAACCCGTAGGGTCTACACACTTAAGGTTCAATGACGCTAGGGTTATAGGGAATAGATATACGTGGTTACCGAATGTTGTTCGGAGTCCCGGATGAGATCCCAGATGTCACGAGGAGTTCCAGAATGGTCCGGAGGTAAAGAATAATATATAGGAAGTGAGGTTTTGGTCACCGGAAGAGTTTCGGGCGTCACCAGTAATGTACCGGGACCACCGGAGGGTTCCGGGGGTCCACCGGGAGGGGCCATCAGCCCCGGAGGCTTGCATGGGCCATGAGTGGGAAGGGACCAGCCCTTGAGTGGGCTGGTGCGCCTCCCACTAGGGCCCCAGGCGCAGCTTGGAGGGGAAAGGGGGAAACCCTAGGCGCAGATGGGCCTAAGGCCCACCCTAGGGCGCGCCCCCCTCTCTCCCCCTCTTGGCCGCCCCCCTCCATCCCATCTATGGCTGCCGCCCCCTAGGGGTGGGAACCCTAGAGGGGGCGCACCCTCCTCCCCTCCTCCTATAAATAGTGGGGTTTTTGGGGCTGCAGAAGACACGAGTCTCCATCTCTCTTGGCGCGGCCCTACCCCTCTCCCTCCTCATCTCTCGCAGTGCTTGGCGAAGCCCTGCTGGAGTGCCACGCTCCTCCATCACCACCATGCCGTTGTGCTGCTGCTGGACGGAGTATTCCCCAACCTCTCCCTCTCTCCTTGCTGGATCAAGGCACGAGAGACATCACCGGGCTGCATGTGTGTTGAACGCGGAGGCACCGTTGTTCGGTGCTTAGATCGGATTCGGCCACGATCTGAATCGCTTCGTGTACGACTCCACCGACCGCGTTCTTGCAACGCTTCCACATTGCAATCTTCAAGGGTATGAAGATGCACTCCCCTCTCTCTCGTTGCTAGTTATTCCATAGATTGATCTTGGTGATGCATAGAAAATTTTGAATTTCTGCTAAGTTCCCCAACAGGCCAGTCGGCCCAACTGCTAGCCAGGCCGGCCCAACCGGCACAGGCCGCCCCACTCCCCCATAACCCCCTGGGCGACCGAACCCTAACCCACGACCGCTCCCACTTCTCCCCCACCCATGTCGCTCTGTCCTCCTTCCCCCGATCCAGATCTTGATCGGGGAGGGGGAACGAACTACGCCGACGCCGGCGCCGATTCCCGTCGCCCCCACGTCGGCGCCCCTCGCCGGATCGCTCCGCCATCGCCAACGCCTCCTTGTCGCCTCCTCCCCAACATCGTCGTCGTCCCCGTCATCCTCCCCACGCCCCAGTGCCCCGTGCCCTACAACCCCGGTGAGGCCCCCGACCTCTCCTCTCCTCCCACGACGCGCTCACCGCGGCCCTCGCACCGACCATCGCCCCGCGCGCCTCTGCCCTCGCGCTCCTCGCCCCGCGACGCCCAGCTGCTCCTCCTGCTCGCCCCTGCTGCTGCTACCGCATGTTGTCACGCCGCGCCTTGCCTGCCTCCCGCCCGCTGCGGTGCGCGCCCGCGCATCGTCGCCCAGCGCGCCACTGCACGCACCTCGGGGCGCGATGCCCCTGCCCCCTCGCAGCCGTGCCCACGGCCCCGCTCGCCGGCCTCGCTGCCGCCGCCCATGTCCCGCCTTCAGTCGCCCTGCTGCGCACCGGCAGCCACGACCCCCCTGCTCCGCCTGGCTACATCCCGCTGGAGCTCCACGCCGGCGCTCCGCCCTGCCCCCTGCTCCCCGTGGCCGCGCACTGCGTGCCGTGGCCGCCGCCACCCGCCGTCCCGCTTCCCTCATGCGGCGCCGCCCGGGTCCGCCCCCCGCTGGCCGTCGCCCACGCCAGCCAAGCGCCACCGCGCCCCGGTGGCCTCGCCTCGCCTCCCCGGTCGGTCTCGGCCCTGCACGGGTGCGCCCGTAACCGCACTGCTGGCGCTCGCGCCTGCTAAGGCCATGAGCCACTGGACAACGGGGCCCAGCCCCTGGAACGTTTTAATAAAAAAGGAGTAATAAAATAATAAAAAATATTAATTAATTAATTAAGTAATTAATTAACTTAATTAATCCTGATTTGATTAACCTAATCACTAATTAAACTAACTAATCTGTTTTAGTTAATCTCAGCCAATGAAGTGGGACCCATGCGTCAGTTGGACCAAGTCAACCGACTGTTGACTGCTGACATCACCCCGATGTCATGTTGACGTCATAATGGCATTTTCAAATTAAATTAATTCTGTTAATTCTAGAAAATGATTAAATCCTTTTTAAATTAATATAAATTGAACCGTAGCTCGGATGGAAAACTTTGTACATGAAGTTTGCTCAGAACGACGAGACGAATCCGGTTACGCAGCCCGTTCGCCCGCCGCACATCCCTAGCATAGCAAACACACAACTTTCCCCCTCCGGTTCATCTGTCCGAAAACGCGAAACACCGGGAATACTTTCCCGGATGTTCCCCCCTTCGTCGGTATCACCTACTACCGCGTTAGGGCACACCTAGCACCGCTCATTGTCATGTCATGCATCGTCATGCATATGTTTGCATTATATTTATTGTTTCTTCCCCCTCTTCTCTCGCTAGACACCGAGACCGACGCCGCTGCTACCCAGTACGACTATGGTGTTGACGACCCCTCCTTCTTGCCAGGGCAACTAGGAAAGCCCCCCTGATCACCAGATATCGCCTATTATCCTCTCTACTACTTGCATTAGAGTAGTGTAGCATGTTACTGCTTCCGGTTAATCCCATTCTGTTGCATAGCGTGTCATTGTTGCTACTACTGTTGTTACCTTTACCTGCAATCCTACATGCTTAGTATAGGATGCTAGTATTCCATCTGTGGCCCTACATTCTTGTCCGTCTGCCTTGCTATACTATCGGGCCGTGATCACTCGGGAGGTGATCGCGGGTATATACTTACATACATATTATACATGATACATGTGGTGACTAAAGTCGGGTTGGCTCTTAGAGTACCCGCAAGTGGTTCCGATGAGGGGGCTGAAAGGACAGGTGGCTCCATCTCGGTAGAGGTGGGCCTGGGTTCCCGACGGCCTCCGACTATTACTTTGTGGCGGAGCGACAGGGCAGGTTGAGACCACCTAGGAGAGAGGTGGGCCTGGCCCTGGTCGGCGTTCGCGGATACTTCATAATAACACGCTTAACAAGATCTTGGTATTTGATCTGAGTTGGGTCGTTGACCTTATATGCACTAACTGCCATGTGGGACAAGATATGGGCAACCGGCGTCGTGGTATCAGCCGAAGCCTTCGTGACGTCAGCGGCTGAGCGGCGCGCGCCGGATTGGACTGGAACGCCTACTCTTGTATAAGGGAGGCTAGGTCTGCTTCTGGCCGCGTTCGCAACGTGCAGGTGTGCAATGGGCGATGGGCCCAGACCCCTGCGCGCATAGGATTTAGACCGTCGTGCCGACCTCTCTGTTGTGCCTAGGTAGGGCTGCGACGTGTTGATCTTCCGAGGCCGGGCCTGACCCAGGAAAGTGTGTCCGGCCAAAGGGGATCGAGCGTGTCGGGTAATGTGGTGCACCCCTGCAGGGAAGCTTATCTATTCGAATAGCCGTGATCTTCGGTAACAGGACGACCCAGAGTTGTACCTTGACCTTATGACAACTAGAACCAGATACTTAATAAAACACACCCTTCCAAGTGCCAGATATAACCCGGTGATTGCTCTCACACAGGGCGACGAGGGGAGGATCGCCGGGTAGGTTTATGCTATGCGATGCTACTTGGTGAACTTACCATCTACTCTCTTCTACATGCTGCAAGATGGAGGCTGCCAGAAGCGTATTCTTCGACAAGACTAGCTATCCCCCTCTTATTCTGGCATTCTGCAGTTCAGTCCATCGATATTGCCCCTTTACACAAATACCCATGCATATGTAGTGTAGATCCTTGCTTGCGAGTACTTTGGATGAGTACTCACGGTTGCTTTTCTCCCTCTTTTCCCCCTTTCCATTCTACCTGGTTGTCGCAACCAGATGCTAGAGCCCAGGAGCCAGACACCACCGTCGACAACGACTCCTACTACACCGGAGGTGCCTACTACTACGTGCAGGCTGCTGACGACGACCAGGAGTAGTTTAGGAGGATCCCAGGCAGGAGGCCTGCGCCTCTTTCGATCTATATCCCAGTTTGTGCTAGCCTTCTTAAGGCAAACTTGTTTAACTTATGTACGTACTCAGATATTGTTGCTTCCGCTGACTCGTCTATGATCGAGCACTTGTATTCAAACCCTTGAGGCCCCTGGTTTGTATTATGATGCTTGTATGACTTATTTTATTTTTAGAGTTGTGTTGTGATATCTTCCCGTGAGTCCCTGATCTTGACCGTACACCTTTGCGTGTATGATTAGTGTACGATTGAATCGGGGGCGTCACACCCGATCACTTGGCTTTTGCGTATGGGGGCTCGACATGGTTGGCCCACTTCAAGGAGGGTCAAAGAAAATAAATACTTACTTGTCATGGTAGGTAAGTTCACCAAGTGGATCGAGGCAAAGTCGGTAACCTCGGTTGAAGCAGCTCCGATCATTGAGTTTTATATCCGGGGTGGTTCACCATTACGGTGTCCCCCGTGGGGCATCAAACGACCTCTGAATGCGATGAAATTTGGCAGGCGGTCTATCTACAATATATTAAGACCGCACGCCAAATTTCAACCCATTCCAAAAATGTTTTATTCCCACTTATAATAATATTTTAATGATGTCCCGGGCACGCGCAAGTGTGGTTGGTCTTAGAACGTTCAACAAAAAGCAACGGGGAGAAACGACAACTATGAACAGATGCAAGTTTTGAAAAATGACGACAACGAAGTGCCAATGCAATGCGAATGATGATATGATGAATGCAACAAGCAAACAATTAAAGCGGCTATCACACAAAACATGGAAGACATCTGGAGCTTCGGTCTCGGGCTGTTACAAGTCCTCATAATTAGAAGCCCTATGTGGTTCTAATCTCCTCCCTCTAATTCTCCGGCGACGATTAGCTCTGGATGGCGAAGTGCTACCGGATCGTGAAGGTTGCACGCTTGCAACCAAGTAGACATGTTGTGCTTTTTGTCTTCGGTTCGAGAGACTATTCGTGGGCGGTACGAGGGATCGTTCATCGATGGTTCGAGGGACTTCAAGTATGATCTACACTGGCACGTTCTTCTTCCGCTGGAACTTGGTGACGGTAATGATCGTGATCCCAACATGCATCTTCATATTAATCTTGGGTGATCATAGGTGCGGATTTTTTGTTTTCTACTATGTTTCCCAACACTCTGTGAGCCCACGGTCATGCTTAAGCTCGATATCACAAAGGCGTTTGACACAGTTCTGTGGGCTTTCCTTCTTGAGGTCCTATGGGATGGGCTTTGGGCCAAAATGGCGAGCGTGGATTTGTGGGCTACTGGGAAGCTCTTCTACTCAGATATTGGTCAATGGGTTGCCTAGGAAGCCCATTTACAATAGATGTGGTCTATGATAGGGTGACCCCCCTGTCGCCGATGCTTTTCATCTTGGCTATGGAGCCCCTTCACATAATGGTCGTGCTAGCCATGACACGAGGGATACTGTTGAAAATATGCCCTAGAGGCAATAATAAAGTGGTTATTATTATATTTCATTAATCACGATAAAGATTTATTATTCATGCTAGAACTGTATTAACTGGAAACTTAAATACATGTGTGGATACATAAACAAATACCATGTCCCTAGTAAGCCTCTACTAGACTAGCTCGTTAATGAAGAGATGGTTAAGGTTTCCTAACCTTAGACATGTGTTGTCACTTGATAACGGGACCATATCATTAGGAGGCTCAGCAGGGAGCCGGGTGGCTCTCCTGAGGTTACTGCAGCCTCTAGGGTGCCCTCAGTTGTTTATTCACCATCGCAGAGCATGGTGCTTCTGCTCTTGCACGGGCATAGCCGCTCCTCGACCGTGTCGTCTGCCAGCACAGAGCATGGGGCTTCCACTGGTACGTAGGTATGGAACATTTCCCTAGAACAAGAATTAGGCCACCATATGAATCAATCATGAGGGCATCTTATGGATCTCGAAACAAAGATGACAAAACTTAGATCCTTGCTTTATGCCTAACTAGGGGCGTGAAACAATAACGCTTGTTGGGAGGCAACCCAATGAATAATTTTTTATTTATTTTTGCTTTCTGTTCTTGAGTGTTAGCACAATTATGCTACTATTATGATTGTGTTTTTTTTGTTTTAATTAGTGTTTGTGCCAAGTAAAGCCTTTAGGATCTTCTTGGGTGATAGTTGTTTGATCTTGCTGAAAAACAGAAACTTTTGCGCTCACGAAAATAATTTTATTTTTTAACCAGAGTGTGATAAAATACCAATTCTTTTTGCAGAAGAATAATATACAAATTTCTCAGGTTTTCCTAATTTCTCAAGATTTTTGGAGTTTCAGAAGTATTCAAAATATCCAGATTGCTACAGACTGTTCTGTTTTTGACAGATTCAGTTTTCTTTGCGTTGTGTGCTTATTTTGATGATTCTATGGTTTTCTTTGATGAGTTTTTGCCATAGAAAAGTTGGAATACAGTAGATATAATGCAAGAATAAAATATGAATTGGTTTGCTACAGTACTTATAGTAGTGATTTGTTTTTTAATACTAACGGATCTCACGAAGGTTTTGTTGAGTTTTGTGTGATCGAAGTTTTCAAGTTTTGGGTTATCTTACGATGGATGATGGAATAAGGAGTAAGAAGAGCCTAAGCTTGGGGATGCCCATGGCACCCCAAGTTATTATCCAAAGAGAAGCAAGCAACTAAGCTTGGAGATGCCCCAAGTGGCATCCCCTCTTTCTTCTAACGACCATCGGTATTTTACTCGAAGCTATATTTTTATTCATCACATACAATGTGTTTTGCTTGGAGCGTCTTGTATGATATGAGTCTTTGCTTGTTTTGCGTCGTGTTTTTAGTCTTGATTACTTGCTGGACACACCTATTTAAGAGAGCCCAAATTATGCCATGACTTGTTAGAACTGCTCTCTATGATCCACTTAAATTTTTATGAGCTATCAATTTGCTGTAGTGCTTCACTTATATCTTTTTGAGCACGGTGTGCTTTAGTATTTTTGAAGAAATGCTCTCTTGCTTTACTTAGATTTATTTGAGAGTTAGTAAAATTTTCAAGAAATTCTCTCTTGCTTCACTTAAATTAATTTGAGAGAAAGAAATATTATGCTCATGATCTTCACTAATATTTGTTTTAGATTATCAAAAGCAACTTATGAAAATTAGTCCCAAAGTGATAGATATCCAAGAAGGATATAATAAAAACTTTCATGAAGATCATTGGACAAAATAAACTTGATTCCTTGTAATAGTTTTGAGATATGATGATGTGATATGTGAGTCATGTTGATGAGTAATTATGCTTTAGTAAGAATATTTGTGTTAAGGTTTGTGATTCCCTATGCAAGCATGAAAGTCAATAGTCATGCAATGAAATTACATCCTACTTGTGGTGCATTATTAGGTATTAATTATGCTTAATGCTCGCTTCTGAGATTATTCGTTTCTTGGTTGGTCGCTTCTCAATCTTTTGCTAGCCTTCATTTTACACTAAGTATAATCACTACTTGTGCATCCAAAATCCTTTAGACCAGTTTTGCCACATGAGTCCACTATACCAACCTATATCCTGTATTCTTTTTGCTGTTCTAAGAAAATTTGTATGTGCCATCTCTAATATTCAAAATAAATTTCTCTTTTGTGTGCTCGTACCGCTCGCGAGGCGGTGAGTGGTGGCTAATATTTTCCATTCTAGATGTGTTATTCTCACGATGAGTGTTTATTCACTTGTCATTGCACGAGAGTAAGGCAAAGGTATTAGGGATGTGCAATCCCGAAATGAAAAATAAATTTAGTTTATGTTGTCAAATAATAAATTCCTTGAAAAGTGTTGGTATGGAAGGCACCCATGGATACGGTTAGCCATGGAAAGTGAAAGTATGGTTGAAAAAGGACTAAACTTCATTTTCTGTTTGGGAACCGCCTATGATATATCTAGTATGGAAAGTGTTGGGAACTCTAAGTCTTTTCGTTGGTGGGAAAAGTATGCCTCTCAAAATGTTTTTATCTCTCAATTTTCGCTTTGAGCTCTGGCACCTCTACAAATCCCTACTTCCCTCTACGAAGGGCATTTCTTTTACTTTATGCAATTTTTATTTTTATTTTGAGTCTCCATCTTCTCTTATAAAGCACCAACTAGGAGGCACTATGATCGTACTTGAGCATTGGGTGTAGCTAATATGCGAGTGTGTTTCATGAATGGATCAATGATTGAGCATGATGGGCTAGGGATAACTTATTTTAGCGTTGATATTTTGAAAACATGGTTGCTTGTTGATATGCTTGAGTATTTAAGTCTCATGTCAGTACTAGACTATTTCTTTGAACAATATAAAAGTCCAAATGTCCATGCTACCAAGAAAAGAATATGATATGACATGTTAGGCAGCATTCCACATCAAAAATTCTATTTTTATCATTTACCTACTCGAGGAGGAGCAAGAATTAAGCTTGGGGATGCTGATACGTCTCCAACGTATCTATAATTTTTTATTGTTCCATGCTATTATATTATCATTCTTGGTTTTTTATAATCATTTTATAGTCATTTAATATCATTTTTTGGTACTAACCTATTGACATAGTGCCAAGTGCCAGTTGCTGTTTTCTGCATGTTTTTTGCATCGCAGGAAATCGATACCAAATGGAGTCCAAACGCAGCGAAACTTTTTGTGGATTTTTTTGGACCAGAAGACATCCTGTGGGCCGGAGAAGTGCCTCGGGGGTGCTCTGAGCGGACCACAGCCCACCAGGGCGTGCCAGGAGGCCCAGGCGCGCCCTGGTGGGTTGTGCCCACCTTGGGTGCCCCCTGAACTGACTCTTTGCTCTATAAATACCCCAATATTCCAGAAACCCTAGGGGAGTCGACCAAAATCAATTCCAGCCGCCGTAGAGTCCATAACCACCAGATCCAATCTAGACACCATCACGGAGGGGTTCACCACTTCCATTGGTGCCTCTCCGATGATGCATGAGTAGTTCTTTGTAGACCTTCTGGTTCATAGTTAGTAGCTAGATGGCTTCCTCTCTCTCGTTTGATTCTCAATACAATGGTCTCTTGGAGATCCATATGAAGTAACTCTTTTTGCGGTGTGTTTGTTGGGATCAGATGAACTTTGAGTTTATGATCAGATCTATCTTTTTATCCATGAAAGTTATTTAAGTTTCTTTGATCTCTGCTACCTCTTGAGCATGCATTGGTTTTCCCTTGAAGAGGAAAGGGTGATGCAACAAAGTAGCGTAAGTATTTCCCTCTGTTTTTGAGAACCAAGGTATCAATCCAGTAGGAGGCCACACGCAAGTCCCTCGTACCTACACAAACAAATAAGAATCTTGCAACCAACGCGATAAAGGGGTTGTCAATACCTTCACGGCCACTTGCAAAAGTGAGATCTGATAGAGATGATAAGATAATATTTTTGGTATTTTTATGATAAAGATTAAAAGTAAAGATTGCAAAATAAACAACGACAGAAATAGCTAGTTGACGAGAGATTAATATAATGGAAAATAGACCCGGGGGCCATAGGTTTCACTAGTGGCTTCTCTCAAGATAGCATAAGTATTACGGTGGGTGAACAAATTACTGTCGAGCAATTGATAGAAAAGTGCATAGTTATGAGAATATCTAGGCATGGTCATGTATATAGGCATCACATCCGTGAAATGTAGACCAAAACGATTCTGCATCTACTACTATTACTCCACACATCGACCGCTATCCAGCATGCATCTAGAGTATTAAGTTCATAAGAACAGAGTAACGCATTAGGCAAGATGACATGATGTAGAGGGATAAACTCAAGCAATATGATATAAACCCCATCTTTTTATCCTCGATGGCAACAGTACAATACGTGCCTTGCTGCCCCTGCTGTCACTGGGAAAGGACACCGCAAGATTGAACCCAAAGCTAAGCACTTCTCCCATAGCAAGAAAGATCGATCTAGTAGGCCAAACCAAACTGATAATTCGAAGAGACTTGCAAAGATAACAAATCATACATAAAAGAATTCAGAGGAGATTCAAATATTGTTCATAGATAATCTTGATCATAAACCCACAATTCATCGGATCTTGACAAACACACCGCAAAAAGAGTTACATCGAATAGATCTCCAAGAAGATCGAGGAGAACTTTGTATTGAGATCCAAAGAGAGAGAAGAAGCCATCTAGCTAATAACTCTGGACCCGAAGGTCTGAGGTAAACTACTCACACATCATCGGAGAGGCTATGGCATTGATGTAGAAGCCCTCCATGATCGATTCCCCCTCCGGCGGAGCGCCGGAAAAGGCCCCAAGATGGGATCTCACGGGTACAGAAGGTTGCGGCGGTGGAAATAAGGTTTCGTGGTGCTCCTGGATGTTTTCGGGTTATATGAGTATATATAGGAGGAAGAAGTAGGTCGGTGGAGCTGCGAGGGGCCCACGAGGGTGGGGGCGCGCCTCCCTGCCTCGTGGCCTCCTTGCTTCTTTCTTGACGTCCACTCCAAGTCCTCTGGATCACGTTTGTTCCAAAAATCACTCTCCCGAAGGTTTCATTCCGTTTGGATTCCGTTTGATATTCCTTTTCTGCGAAACACTGAAATAGGCAAAAAACAGCAATTTGCACTGGGCCTTGGGTTAGTAGGTTAGTCCCAAAAATAATATAAAAGTGTATAATAAAGCCCATTAAACATCCAAAATAGATAATATAATAGCATGGAACAATAAAATATTATAGATACGTTGGAGACGTATCAATCTCCTATATGCAT
Organism: Triticum aestivum; assembly: GCF_018294505.1. Classification (NCBI taxonomy): domain Eukaryota; kingdom Viridiplantae; phylum Streptophyta; class Magnoliopsida; order Poales; family Poaceae; genus Triticum; species Triticum aestivum. The sequence continues at coordinate 136,566,293 of NC_057799.1, read as the reverse complement.
GATTGCTTATAGCCTCGTATTTCTTCTCTGATATTTGGGTTTTGTTTGGCCAAGTCGATCTATTTATCTTGCAATGGGAAGATGTGCTTTGTAGTGGGTTCGATCTTACGGTGCTTGATCCCAGTGACAGAAAGGGAACCGACACGTATGTATCATTGCTACTAAGGTTAAAATGATGGGGTCTATTTCTACATAAATAGATCTTGTCTACATCATGTTATAGTTCTTATTGCATTACTCCATTTCTCATGAAATTAATACACTAGATGCATGCTGGATAATAGTCGATGTGTGGGAGTAGTAGATGCAAGCAGGAGTCGGTCTACTAATCTTGGACGTGATGCCTATATAATGATCATTGCCTGGATATCGTCATGATTATTTGAAGTTCTATCAATTGCCCAACAGTAATTTGTTCACCCACCGTTTGCTATTTTCCTCGAGAGAAGCCACTAGTGAAACCTACGGCCCCCGGATCTCTTTATCATATTATTTGCCTTTGCGATCTATTTTCCTTTGCTTTTATTTTCAGATCTATTAAACCAAAAATACAAAAATACCTTGTTTCACTTTATTTCATTTGGCGTTCGATCTATCAATATTTACTACTCTCTCATGTCCGTTTGCCAATTTCTGGCGCCGTTGCCTGAAAGGGATTGACAACCCCTTGTACACATCAGGTTGCGAGTATTTGTTATTTGTGTGCAGGTGTTGTTTACGTAGTGTTGCTTGGTTCTCCTACTGGTCCGATAACCTTGGTCCAATCACCGAGGGAAATACCTACTGCCGATGTGCTGCATCATCGCTTCCTCTTTGGGGAAATACCGACGTAGCTTCAAGCCGCATCAGCACGTCAGACAGAGCTCAGTCGTTGGGTGTGTCGACGCTACAGGGATGGACCCGAGCACACACGCCGTGCCCAGTCTTGTCATGCGAAGATCCTAAAGAAAGACAACCAGCGCGCGGCTCCCGCGACGGCGAGGCACTGGGTCACACGCCCTAACTCACCCGCTCCGGATTAGCTCATGCGAGAACAAGGCACCAAGGACCATGGGAGGTGACGTGCACGGGAGCTGGCCCGCGTGCCAGAGCTCAGCCACTTGGGTTTAGCAGCGCTGCAGGGACGGACCCGAGCACAGACGCTGTGCCAGTCCTTAATCATGAGGCGCTCGTGGGCGGGCTTGCAAGGGCGTATGACGTTCTTGAAGGCGAGGCGCCGGACAGGCAGGTGATGACATAAAGCAACTCATGAAAGGGTAAGGCCAGTTCTGATATATGCAAAAATGATACATGCCGCAGGGACGGGCCCATATGGCTTGGGGATAATGCAGCCCGAGGGGCGCCCCCAATTGAACAAACCAAAAAGTGTCACCTAGCACCGTTGCTGAAGAAGTGTTGGAGTAGCTGAAGACGCGTGCCGCAGAAGACGCCCCCAATGGGTCGTCCAGCTCCTGAGCCTCGCGAGGCTCCAGAGGCCCGGAGGGCTCACGAGGATCCGTCACCTCCTCCGTCTGGACCGCCTTGCGCCTGGCCTCGTGAGCCTCCAGGACGGCCCACACATGGCGCTGGTGCGCGGCTGCCGCGTTCGGCAGACCAAAAGGCATGCAGACATAGCTGTGAGGGGGGCCCTCGCGCCGGCCAATGTGGGACGGCCAGAAGAGCTCCTGAGACGTAGCTCTGTTGAGCCCTGGGATGTTGACGCAGACGCGCAACTCACTGCCCTCGCCAGGGGCGGGAGCTGCGCTGGGTGGTGTGGGGCGACGCTCGCCTCGCATGGCCCTCACCTCCTAAAGCTCCTTGATCGCCTTGGTGATGAACTCCTGAGTATCTGGCATCTCGCGCCCTGCGCTCCCCTCACGGAAGCGCGTGCCGAAGCACGCCTGCAGATGGTGCCCGAATGCCTCCCTTGCGAAGCTGGCCAGGTCGGAGGCCCTCCAGAGGAGAGCCCTCGAGCCCAACCTAAGAGGGCGCCAGGCACGCCTTCCTATGCAAGAGGGGAAGGCATCCCATCAGTGGGCGCGAGGCCAGAGTCACGATCGTCAGACGCCCCATCCTCTTCAGATCCTCGGTGGAGCAGCTGCTTCTTCTTCTTAGGGATGACCTCAGGGGGGTAGACGGCGCCTTCGTCATCTGGGTTCTCGACCGCCGCAGCCTGGTAGGCGCGCTCGAGGAAGCACACCGCATCCTTTTCGTCGCAAGCGACCATGATGATGCTGCCGCTTCCTGGCATCTTGAGGACATTGTAGTCGTGGTGAGTCGCGGCCATGAACTTGGACAGGGCAGGATACCCAAGGATGGCGTTGTACGGGAGGCGAATGTGGGCGACGTCGAAGTTGATGAGCTCAACGTGGTAGTTGTCCCGCTTGCCGAAGGTGACAGGGAGGCGGATTTGCCCTATGGGGATGGTAGAGCCGTCGGTCACCCCCGAGAAGGGATTGGTAGGCTGAAGCTGGTCGTACGACACCTGGAGCGTGTCGAACATCTCGACAGAGAGGACATTGAGGCCCACACCGCGATCGATGAGTGTCTTGGTGACGAGGACGTTGCTGATGGTGGGCGAGCAAAGCGTCAGGAGCACGCCGGTAGTGGCCGCGCACTTGAGCTGGTCAGCAGAGTCGAAGGTAATGGCGTACTTGGACCACCTGAGTGGACGCGACGCCTCGAGCTTGGGGAGGGATGCGTTCACCTCGCGAGCGAACTGCTTGAAGATGCGATGGGAGGCGGGGGCCTGAGCGCTGCCTAGGATGCAAGCAATGGCGCGAGGCTCTTGGAAGCCCCCGGCCCCATCATCTTGGTGGTGGTCGTCATTCCTCCTTGGTGGCGGCGGCAGCAGAGGAAGGCTAGCGTTGCCCTGAGGACGGTCCTCACGAGGCTGATCCCTCCAGGGGCCCTCGCGAGGCTGGCCCTGCCAGCGATCCTCACGAGGCTGATCGCGCCAGTCCTGGCGGGGGTCACGGTTGTCCCAGTGCCCCCACCCCGGCCTCCTCCATAACCATAACCGCGGTCGTTGCTGTCACACCCAAGATGCGACCCTATCCTAAAGGAACTCGAAGGTCCCACCAAGGATAGAAGCGCATCTTGAAGACGCTTTTGCAAGGTGGATATCATTACATCGTACCATTACATAATAGTTGGGGATACATACAAAAGGCACAACCGCCCCAAAGAATACATCAACATCATACACGAGATCAACATCCGACTACGGATGTAACACAAACAAAAACTCAAACAATATCCACCCTGCTAGCCCAGGCTGCCGACCCAGAACCTAACCCAAGAACGACGGAGAAGAAGAAGAACTCCAGCACAAGTAAACATCGCTCTCGCGTCATGATCATCGCATAACCTGTACCTGCAACTGTTGGTGTAGTAATCTGTGAGCACGAGGACTCAGCAATCCCATTACCATGGGTATCAAAACTAGCAAAGCTTAATGGGTAAGGAAGGGGTGAAGTGAGGTTGCAGCAGCGGCTAAGCAAAGTATGGTGACTAACTTACGAAACAAGAGCGAGAAGAGGAGCTGAACAAGCGGACGTCAACTAGTAATGATCAAGAAGTGATCCTGAACTCCTACTTACGTCAAACATAACCCAAAAACCATGTTCTCCTCTCGAACAACCCCGAAAAGAGACAATCACGGTTACGCACGCGGTTGGTGTATTTTAGAAGAGTTTACTTCAAGTTTACTACAACCGGATATTAACAAATTCCCATCTGCCACATAACCGCGGACACGGCTTTCGAAAGTTCAAACCCTGCAGGGGTGTCCCAACTTAGCCCATTATAAGCTCTCACGATCAACGAAGTATATTCCTTCTCCCGGAACGACCCGATCAGTCTTGGAATCCCCGTTACAAGACATTTCGACAATGGTAAAACAAGTCCAGCAAGACCACCCGACTGTGCCGACAAATCCCGATAGGAGCTGCACATATCTCGTTCTCAGGGCACACCGGATGAGCGAAGCGTACATGTACCGACGTAACCCAAGTTGCCAAGGGACGGTCCCGCACGGTGCTCTAGTTCGAACCAACACTTAGAGAAGCATTGGCCCCGGGGGGGGGGCTAAAATAAAGATGACCCTCGGGTTAATTACTCCCAAGGGAAAGGTAATAGGTTGTAGGTAGGCAAATGGTAAAACCAATGTTGGGCCTTGCTGGAGGAGTTTTATTCAAGGCGAACTGTCAAGGGGTTCCCATAACACCCAACCACGTTAGGCACGCAAAATCCGGGAACATAATACCGATATGACGGAAACTAGGGCGGCAAGAGTGGAACAAAACACCAGGCATAAGGCCGAGCCTTCCACCCTTTACCAAGTATATAGATGCATTAATAATATAAGAGATATTGTGATATTCCAACATAAACATAATCCAACATGGAGCAATCTTCATCTTCACCTGCAACTAGCAACGCTATAAGAGGGGCTGAGCAAAAGCGGTAACATAGCCAAACAACAGTTTGCTAGGAAAGGTGACAAAGGTTAGAGGTTCATGGCAATTTGGGAGGCTTGATAAGCAAGTGGTAGGTAATGCGGCATAGCGATAGAACGAAGCAACTAGCATAGCAATGATAGTAGTGAGATACAAGGTGACGGTCATCTTGCCTGAAATCCCGCTAGGAAGAAGAACGATTCCATGAAGAAGATGAAGCCACAAAGACGAACCAAGCGTAGACGAACGAATCCTCACGATCGCAACGAAACGGGAACTATCGAGAAGAAGCACACAACATGGTAAACACACCACACATGAACAAGGCATGATGCTCAACCAAGTATGATGCATGACAAGGCTACATGAAGCTACTCATGGAAAGAGATGATGCATACAAGAATAACACATCAAAGCAAGTTTAAATGAGGCCGGAAACAACATATAACAATTCCCGGTAAGTCCTCATATGCAAATTTCGAAATTGGTCCAGATCTGAATAAACCTTATGTTCAAGTTGTTAAAGAGCAAGTTAAGATGCACCACGATGATCTACACGAAATTCTAGTCAAGTTACATATAAAGTTCATTTAATTTGGAGCTACGGCCCAGAAGATATGAGCAAAACAAGTTAAACATGGCATTGATGCAAAATGCATTCAAACTTCAAGCAAACACACTCAAAACATAGATGCAACAAGGTAACATGAAACTACATACAAAACTAAGCAAGTTTCATGTAGAGCACACTCAAAACGGAGCAACGATTCAACACATACACATGCAACAAGTTTAAAGGACAAGCTGTCCAAAACAGCAACGAGGTAAATTGCAAGTATCAAAACAACATGCTACATCACCTCAACGTGAAAATAAATGACATGGACGTGATGTACAGATAAAGCATTACAAAACATATACGCTGAGCTATCTCCATAAATCACTATAACATGCTCAAAAGGACATGGCAAGATAGCAAATAATAACAGTTTCACAGACTTGGCAGAATTTCACTAGACATGACATAAATAACATCAGGTTGCAAAGTTTAGAGCTATCAAACAACATGCTGCAGGAACTTATCATGGCAACCAAAGGCATGGAATGCTAGTAATAAAAGCATTTAACAAAACTCCTGTAATGAACTTATTCCAAAGATCAACAGAAAAGATGGTAGCACCCATGCAAACATGGTAAATGATATGGCAGATTCAGACTTAGTGAAAATAACAGCACATGGCAGGAACAACGATAAGTAGGCATGTTGGTGAGCTTGTACAACTCACTAAAGAGCATTACATGGCATGACAAGGTAACCAACAGTAAGAAGACATGTTCATGAAGCTAACAATGGCAACGGAAAGTTCATAGGGTGTAAGGATCACTAGCAAAACACATGGCAAAACTGAACTTAATATTAGCAGGCTGACAGCAACATAATTTAGCAAGTTTGGAGCATGATAACGACAAGCTGCAGCAGGCAATAAATGCAAAAAAGGCATGGATTGATACAACATCACACCTATAGCAAAACATACTTACTGAACATCTCCAGATTATGCATAGATTAATTGGTAGCATCAAGCAAAGATAGCAACATGATATAATCAGTTTCAGCATTGACAGAATATTAACAGCAAGTAGCCCACTTCACAAGCTTGATGCACTCACTACAAGACTCACAAAAATACATGGATTGCACCAATGTAAATAAGGCATGAATATGCTCCTAAAATATGTAGACATCATGCTCATAGGATGCACACACAAAATGCAACGAAAATGACAAAACAACAAGTTATAACAGCCTCAGCAGGTTAACATCATTTAGCACTCTTGCAACGATGATTAGGGCACCAAGATTTACTCAAACAAGCATGCCACAATGGAATTAAATGAAGAGCATCTCACAATGAACTTTATGATATATTATACATGCAAAAAAGAGCTATATGCATGAAGTTACACCACTCGCAAGATGCACATATGACATGAGTTTCTGGGACAGCCGATTTCATGAAAAAAAACAGGAGAGCGTAGAATAACTAGACGTCGCATGAGAGGGGAAAAGTGGGTGGCTCACCATGGGCCAAGCCCAGGACGGAGGAGGCGGATCGGCTGGGGCTTGGGGCGCGCTGGGCCGGAGCGGGGCTGCGACCCACTGGGCCGGAGGGGATGCGGCTCACGCGTGGGGCACGCGCGGTCAACGGGCGGCGGGACGGGATCGGGCTCCTCCCGATCTCGCCAGGCGGCGGCAGCGAAGCGCCGGTGCTCCGGTGAGCGGCGGCGAAGAGCGGCGCGGCGAGGTCGGCGGTGGTGCGAGGGCGCGGCGGCGCAGCGCGGGCGCTCGGCGGCGGGCGGCGCAGGCAGGCAGGCGGAGGCGCGGGCGCGTCGGACGGCGGGGCGGCGCGTGTGCTGCGGCGCGGAGGCGGCGCTGGGGAGGAGGAGCGACGTGTGGCGGGGCGCTCCGGCGATGCGGCCGGCGATGTCCGGCGAGCACCGGCGAGCGGGCGCGGGTGACGATGCGCTCGGGCCCAGATGGGCTCGGGCGGGCTGGAGATGGGCTTGGGCGGGCCCGCATGGCGGGAGGCGGCGGTGGCACTGTGGAGGCGTGCATTTCGAGGCGTTTAGGGTTAGGGTTGGAGTTTGCCTCAGATTTGGACGGGGAAGACTAATATATAGGTAGACGGAGCTAGGAAAGTCCAAATGAGGTGGGGTTTTCGCCCACACGATCACGATCCAACGACCGAGAGCATGGAGGGGGGTTTGGATGGGCTCAAGGGCTGTGGTGAAGGGGTGCTGGGCTGCAAAGAGAGAGGGGTTTCGGGCTACGCGGTTGACCGTTAGGGCGTCAAACGGAGTCCGAATGCGACGAAAATTGACAGGCGGTCTACCTACTCTAGAACAACACCGCACGCCAAATTGCATCCCATTCCGAGAACATTTAAATGCAACTCACGAAACAAGGCCTGAGAGGGGCAACGGGCTCGTGTGAGAGTGTCAGATCACGAAACGGACAACGGGGAAAAGGACCGGATGCAAGTTTTGAAAAATATGATGATGCAATGCAAATGATGACATGGCAAAGTGCAACACGGAAGCAAATGACATGGCAACGACGGCGAATAACTGGGAGACACCTGGCGCATCGGATTCGGGGCGTTACAACTCTCCTATACTAACAAGAGATCTCGTCCCGAGATCTTAGGAACAAGACGGAAGAAAAGAGGATGAGGTGAAAGAAGAATGCAAGAGAGAAGATGAACAAGACCGAGAGCACTCGGGTAGAAAAGAGGAATGTTGAATATGACACGAAGCAAAAGCTCAAGGAATAAGACTGAATTTGAAACCACTCCGGTTAGGACAAGATAGAAAAGGAATAAGAACGAAAAAATTTAGGCAGCACTCCGGCTGAACATGGAAAGAGTTAGAACTGAGATTAACAAGATGGAAGGATAGTTGACGAGAGGAACAACACAATGCCTCCGGAAGAATTGAAATATTTGAATGAAAGGAAGGAAGAAGAAATGATATCATCTACCACAACTGAGTTTGAAAGTATCCTTAGGAGGAAGCATTGAACGAAGCTGTTGAGAAAATCAACAACGAAAAGAGTAAGCTTGTTGTGGACTTATGGAAAACATCTCAAAATTATGAGGTGATAACCGACCACAAGCGGAAAATATTGAATAGCTGAGAAGAACGAAGAAATGCAAAACTCCACTTCAAAAGAATACGGTGAATTAATTGCACCTCGCGAAGCAAGAAGAAGAATACTTGAGCTCCTCCGGCAAGAATCTTGATGAACACTTGAGGAATGAATTAAATCATGACGAACCACCGTGAAGAACTCCGGTACAAAAGGATGATGAGATAGAATTGAGGGATGACAGGGATAAGATTAAAGCCTTGCGATGATTCCGATGGAGGTTCCGATGAGACGACCAAGGAGAACTTGGAACTCCGGAAGGAAAAGAATAACTCAGGACCGAGAGACTGTTCACCATGAAAAATCTTCGACGGAAAGGAATTGATCCACTTGATGAAAGCTGAATAAGAATTATGTTAAGCTTATCCTCCACCAATTAAATTGATGAGAAGCAATGGATTGCATACAACTTATTCACATTAGGAAAAGATTAAGGGGAGATATAGCGCAATACTTGGGAAAAACTTCAAGAACCACGGGTAGGACTGGAAAGAACGAATGAATTGATATGACAAGAACGGAAGTGAAATTCTCAAACGAACCACCGTAAGAATTGAAACGAATGACGAAAAGAGAATGAATCAACGGGAAGAATTAGAAAAGCATGAAGATACTTGAGGGAATCTAGAGACAAGATAACGAAGAGATCGCAAACTGATTAAAAAGCAAAGCACCAGAAGAATATGGAGACGAACGAAAGGGCATGAATATAGAATAATCGGAGAACGGATTTGAAAACTTAGAACGAAGAAATATTCTGAAATGGAGGCCTCCGGATAATTGAGACGGAAAACAACTCCTGAAGTACTCCGGATGGGTGAAAATAATTGCACGACTGGAAACAATTTGATAGGATAGCATTGAGCTAGCAGCGCGAATCTCCGGGAGAACGGACAAGATTTAAGAAAAATTCTTCTTCGGTCTTCAAATGTTGAGGATGACGACGAGGAACACCACTAAAATTGTTGAGATACTCCGGGGGAATGAAAAGAGAAAAGATTGACCCGAACATAAAGGAATTTGAAAGCGATCTTGGAGAAGGCATCTGACTGATGAAATTCATACTTACGTCAAACTTCAAAAGAACTTGAGAATAACTCCGGAATAATTAGAAGAGTCAGGTAAGATCCTGGGAAAAGACCTGTGGGTTAGGGCCCACTGAAAAGAAACACCGTTGGAATGGATTGTAGAAGAAATGATGCACCGGAACAGCTGAAAGACTTGAATGAGGTGACAACCTCGAATTAAATGGATGCAAACACGAATCTTCTGAGATGTCTTCAACACTCTGGGATAATAGAATGGCGAAAGGAGGAATGAGCAAGGGGAAAATACTTCGGTCAAGGAAAAGAATACGATCAACACCGAAAACTTGAATTGGATCCACCGGAAAAGGAAATGAGACGAATAATGATTAACTAGGCGAGAATTCACCGGTTGAGACAATTGAGGAAAGACTAAAGATACTTCGCATGAATGAAATTGATTGCTCGAATAAAGGCTCAGACTCCAGAATAAAAGGGGTGGGAGGGCGGGAAAACAAGGCAACTGGAACGGGGAATCGACGAGTAACTTGAAGAGAAAAACACCGGTTGAAATGATTTAGGGAAGAATGCCAAGACTTCGCATGAGTAGAATGGATACTCGATTACAGACTCCGGTTCCGACAAGAAAAGGGGTGGGCGGGTGGGAAAAAAACAAGGACAACTTCGGACAGGGAAACAACGTCGAAAGAGAAAGAACTGGCGACTGATCTTGCAAAAGGTGACGAGGATCGAAACCACTCGACGGGAAGTGCGCCGGATTGAAAAGAGGATGGACAACGAACGAAAACTAACCGCGTGATCCTAAAGAAAAATTTGAAGGGGAAGAGGAGTAGTTCAAAACACCTACGTCAAGATTTCTCACCAGAGCGACGAAGGGGCAGAGGAGTAAAAAGAATTCCTACTCTCCTATATAACTAGACTCTGAAAAAAGTTTTTTTTCTAGACTCGACATCGGCCAAACTATATGATAAATCAAGGGGGATCCTATGGTCGGTCGAGGCTCTGATACCAACTAGTCACGCCCAAGATGCGACCCTATCCTAAAGGAACTCGAAGGTCCCACCAAGGATAGAAGCGCATCTTGAAGACGCTTTTGCAAGGTGGATATCATTACATCGTACCATTACATAATAGTTGGGGATACATACAAAAGGCACAACCATCCCAAAGAATACATCAACATCATACAAGAGATCAACATCCGACTACGGATGGAACACAAACAAAAACTCAAACAATATCCACCCTGCTAGCCCAGGCTGCCGACCTGGAACCTAACCCAAGAACGACGGAGAAGAAGAAGAACTCCAACACAAATAAACATTGCTCTTGCGTCATGATCATCGCATAACCTGTACCTGCAACTGTTGGTGTAGTAATCTGTGAGCCACGAGGACTCAGCAATCCCATTACCATGGGTATCAAAACTAGCAAAGCTTAATTGGTAAGGAAGGGGTGAAGTGGTGAGGTTGCAGCAGCGGCTAAGCAAAGTATGGTGACTAACTTACGAAACAAGAGCGAGAAGAGGAGCTGAACAAGCGGACGTCAACTAGTAATGATCAAGAAGTGATCCTGAACTCCTACTTACGTCAAACATAACCCAAAAACCGTGTTCTCCTCTCGAACAAACCCGAAAAGAGACAATCACGGTTACGCACGCGGTTGGTGTATTTTAGAAGAGTTTACTTCAAGTTTACTACAACCGGATATTAACAAATTCCCATCTGCCACATAACCGCGGGCACGGCTTTCGAAAGTTCAAACCCTGCAGGGGTGTCCCAACTTAGCCCATTATAAGCTCTCACGATCAACAAAGTATATTCCTTCTCCCGGAACGACCCGATCAGTCTCGGAATCCCGGTTACAAGACATTTCGACAATGGTAAAACAAGTCCAGCAAGACCACCCGACTGTGCCGACAAATCCCGATAGGAGCTGCACATATCTCGTTCTTAGGGCACACCGGATGAGCGAAGCATACATGTACCAACGTAACCCAAGTTGCCAAGGGACGGTCCCGCACGGTGCTCTAGTTCGGATCAACACTTAGAGAAGCATTGGCCCGGGGGGGGGGCTAAAATAAAGATGACCCTCGGGTTAATTACTCCCAAGGGAATGGTAATAGGTTGTAGGTAGGAAAATGGTAAAACCAATGTTGGGCCTTGCTGGAGGAGTTTTATTCAAGGCGAACTGTCAAGGGGTTCCCATAACACCCAACTGCGTTAGGGACGCAAAATCCGGGAACATAATACCGATATGACGGAAACTAGGGCGGCAAGAGTGGAACAAAACACCAGACATAAGGCCGAGCCTTCCACCCTTTACCAAGTATATAGATGCATTAATAATATAAGAGATATGTGATATCCCAACATAAACATAATCCAACATGGAGCAATCTTCATCTTCTCCTGCAACTAGCAACGCTATAAGAGGGGCTGAGCAAAAGCGGTAACATAACCAAACAACAGTTTGCTAGGAAGGGTGACAAAGGTTAGAGGTTCATGGCAATTTGGGAGGCTTGATAAGCAAGTGGTAGGTAACGCGGCATAGCGATAGAACAAAGCAACTAGCATAGCTGTCGTGGTTTTGTCACGACAGATGTCCTAGAGAAAGGACTTAGTCGTGGAGCCATCGCGACGGGTTAGCTTAAAGGGGTTAAAGCGGACAAGGGACACAGAAGGTTTATACTGGTTCGGCCGCTTGCGGTGAAGGTAAAATCCTACGATCCAGTTGTTGTGGGATTGCTTAGGTTTCGATGACCAGGGAGCGAATACGCTTTGCCTGAGTCTCGAGTTGTTCTCCCTCCCTGAACCACCGCCGGGTCGTCCCCTTATATACACGGGTTGACGCCCGTCGGTTTACAGAATCCCGAGGCCGGCTCATAAACGTGTCCGGCTTGGTCTCTGCTCTTTCTATCTTACAACACAAGTTTACATATTCATATCGGTTTATGTCTACAGGCCTTAAACCGACTTTGGGCCCTGGGCCTTCATAAAGCGTCACCGTCTTTATCTTCATGGGCTTCTGGTATAGTGAAACACTATGGGGTTAACCCGGCCTCTCCTGGCCGGTTTACGCCCAGTGGTAATATCCCCAACATTAGGCCCCAGATTGATTTGAACTGGTTCATGTCAATCCTCAATACTTAAAAATTTCTTTTCTTCAGCACCTTCACATAGCCTTGTAAACCGTCGTGACATCACCTTCCAGGACCATGATAAATCGTCATGACGTCATCTATTATTAAAAAAACTGTGTATAACCCACCTTCATTAATGGGCCTCCAACAATTGAGGCAACAGAGCTGTCACATATCCCATTTTTTGGGCTCCTCGATTCTCATGCCTGCCTTTATCCATTCACCTTATAAATAGGCCGAGGGGTCCCTTTCACTTTTCCCCGTCGTCTTCTTCCTCGCGCCGACTAACCCTTCGAGCTCCGCCGCCGCCGTCGGTCTTTGCCTCTGCCTCAACAAAGGCCGTTGCATCAACCTGACAGCACCAGAGAAACGCGGTGATCTTCCGCTGCTTCCTCAGCACCAGTGAGTTCCTCTTTTCCTCACTCCAGATCCACCATTAGGGTTCAGTGTTCTTCGTAGTTCTTCGAAGCTCTTGGAGCTGTTCTTCGTAGTTCTTCCCATTTGCATAAATGACTAGCTAGATCTTGATATTTCTTATGCGGCCGTAGCCATAGTCCTCTTTTTTCCTTATTAGATCTTCTCCATTATACCAAACTCATCTGAACTTGCCAAACTGTTTATGCACTTGAAATTAGGTCTGAATTTTTTCTAGTTTTCTGTCATACCGCAGATCTGAAATTTATCACATCAACCTATGAAACTTGTTTTTCCCTCACTTAGATATTTTAGATCTGTACCTTATAGTCCAGAGTGGGCGGTTTGATCTCATAGAAGAGTGATAAACCGGTAGGTACCATTAGTCCCCTGATAAACCGCCAATGCATTCATCAGTGTACTGTCTCCATTGTCAGACTCCGGTTTACCAATAACAACCCCGGTTTAACAATATGCTTACATCCTTGTACCACTTTATAGTTGTCCACTGTGAAACTCAAACCGGCAATAATCATGTTTTAGCTTCTCGTTGCAATGGCCAAGCAAGTCTAAGAATGCAACTGGGTTCCTTCCCGGATCACGGAAGATCAATTAAGCAGATGCGTCGCAACGGGCGTTTTGGCCAAGAAAAATGTCATCCACTGGAGGGCCCCTGGCCCGGAAAATCCTCCTACACCCAAGGACGGAGAGGTAGTTGTTTTTGTTGACCATCTGGGCCGAGGCTTTAGCCCTCCCGGTTCAAAATTCTTCCGGGATGTGCTGGCTAGTTTTCAACTTCGCCCTCAGGACATCGGTCCAAATTCTGTGACCAACATCTGCCACTTCCAAGTCTTCTGTGAGGCTTATCTGCAAGAGGAACCTATAGTTGATTTGGTTAGGGATTTCTTTCACTTAAACCGTCGCACAGAGTTCACGGACGGACCCAATACTGAATTGGGCGGAATGGCGGTTCAGAAAAGGAAGGAAGTCACTTTCCCTCATCCCAAGCTCCACAGTCACCCCAAAGAGTGGAACCATACCTGGTTTTATTGCAAGGATACATCTCCAACTGATGAAAACCCCCTGCCGGGTTACCGCCCTGAACGCCTTAGCAATACGCATCCTTTTCCTCAGAGGTTAACAGCAAAGGAAAGGGTCGTCTATGCCCCACAGCTGTCAAAACTTAGAGCCTTTATGGCAAACGGTTTAATAGGTGTTGATTTTGCTCGTTGCTGGATCGGCTGGAGCATCCTGCCCTTAAGCCGGCGCCCCGGCTCGATGTGTGAATACACAGGGAGTTTGACTGACCCTCAACGACACATTAATATTCAACTGACAGAGGCTGAAATTACCGAGGCTGTCAAGAAAATGTTGAATGAACTGGAGGCCGTCTGCAGCCAAACCGGACTAAGTCCTTTCTGTACCTTCAACAAACCGCCATCTGTAAGAATTATATAACCTCCTTACCGTAAATTACTTCTTTCAAAATATTCTCTAAAAATTTGTCTGATTTTGACAGGGTGATGACCCGTTCTGGAATAAAAAACCACAAGACAAACTGGCAAAACCGCAAGATAAAACGACAAAGCCACTGCGCCCAAAGACCAGGGTTGTTAAAAAACCTGCCAAGAAAAGGACCACTGCATCTTCCGACGCAAATGCTGATGCCGATGTAGCTAATCCGGACTCAGAGGTAGAACTCGATTCTCTTGGTTCATTTTTCATACATCTCATTGACAATGACTATTATCAGGACGACGCTGACGGCAGTCAAGCTGATGAAGTAGAGGTAACCATTCTTTCCTCCGATTCAGATCCTCTGCCAACATCAAACATCCGTCCAGCAAACCGGGAAGTAAAATTTTCTCACCCCCTTGCTTACTTGGACCCAAACTTTCTTTTGAAGACGCAGCAGCACGAGGTTCGCCGCACAACCCGGCATAGCGGCCAGGTAGTTACCTCCGCCGGTTTAGCGAACGCTCTGGTTCGGAAGCGCCGATCAGAGGCCTCTTATACCCTTGACACTTCATGCCCCAAAGCGGGTTGTTTCCGTCAGCCTCTTAACCCATCTGATTCAAATTATCAGGGTACTTCCCACTCATCTTCTGGCGAGTCATCAGCCACAAAGCTTCCACCCCTCAAAACAGTTCTTGGGTGAGCTATACACTTGTTTTTATACTTGATGTGTTATTTTTATATACTGTACTGATCCTCATGTCTATTTTCCTCAGCGCCAAGCCCAGACCCAGCAAGAAGGCTCGGTTGAATAAACCGACCGATGATAACGTGGATGTTGAACCGGAAAAGACTCCAGATCCTGAAGAAGCCAATGCTGATGCCACACTTAATGATCCGCCGCCTCAAGACCATGACTTCTTTGCTGAACAAGTGGAAGTTGACATCACAAGCCATGCTGACCAGCCAACCAGCCCTGTCCGAACTGATGACAAACCGGTTAGTCCAGTTAAGGATACTGACAAACCGCCAACTCCAGTAAAGGCTGCTGATGATACAGAGGATGATATTATGATTACTGGCACTGGCCACACCACTCCTAGCAATCCTGTCGCTTTATAAAAGCATACTGCCAAGGACGAGCTTTCTGCTATGGGCAAAAGCAAATGGAACATCGATTTGTCCAGCTATGCCCATCTCAATGCTCAAGACATTCACTCTGGCTTTTTAAACCGTCTCTACACCAGCCGCGACTATGAAGCCGGTTTGGTTAACTTGATGAAGGAGCGATATGAGGTAATCACATAACTGTTTCTTCTCTTATGTCCAATTGCAATCTGTCAACTCCAGTAGCCCCCAAGTGACGGTTTATGATACCAATCTGAACCGGGACTTGCTGTAATAATTTAATTTATCATACTTAGTCTGCAGGGACCGGGTTAGCTCTTTAAGATGAACTGGTATTGTAGAATGGCAATATTGTATTTTTCACTGGTGTAGCCCCCAAGGGCCGGTTTAACTTTGTAAAAATGAACCGGGACTGTTAAAGGACTTCCCAAATCCTAACCTAAGAGCAGACATACATTAGCCCCCAAGTGCCAAGAGTAATACTTTGTATTGTGCTTGGGACTTGTAAAAATTTCCGAGAACAAGCAAATATGCATTATCCCCCAAGTATCAAGTGCAGAACTTGCTATGTGCGTGGTACTTCAAAAATGTAGCATCAACTCATTATACTTCTGTCTGTTATAGGCTGAACTGAGCAAAAAGGAAGCTCAAACCGCTGATCTGCAAGAGAACTTCAAATCCCAGCAAGCCGAAACCGCCAAGGCAAAGGACGAATTGACTAGCACTTTAGCCGCGATGGAAAATCTAAAGGAGAGTTCAACAAAGAGCGTGCAGATTGGAACACAGAAAAATCCGCTTTGCAGAGAAGAGTCGAGGACGCAGAAGCAGCTCTTAAACCGGTGGTAGATGAGCTGACTGGTGTAAAGCGGCAGATACATGCCATGACTGCTGTTGTGTTCGGTAAGCATTCTTGCCTTATACTTTCAACATATCTTTCCATGCATTGCCGGTTTACTGACGTTTGTAACGATGCAGGAACTCGCATCAGTCATCTGGGCTCTGATGTGCAGAAGAAGCTGAAGGCTGCCTACACGCTGATAGAGCAATTGTATACCGACGCGCAACAAATCATCTGCACCGCTTCTCACAATAAGCCACCCCCGACATTAATCAAGGATACCTTAGACATGCTATCTATGCTGCCTGCCCGGGTAGAAGAGCTAAAGAGATCTGCTGCAAGGGCTGGCGCTTTGACTGCACTAACCCGGGCAAAAGCATGGGTGCCTGATCTTGATCCGGCGAACGTCATTAAAGGCTATCCAAGCTTAAAAGAAGACGGATCAGAATTTTGCACTGATGATCTTCGCGCCATAAACCGGGAAGTGCGTCCACTGGTGTAACACCTCCAGTGTCATGCTACAGTAAACTCCTATTAATGGTGCCACATCATCATAATTAAATTTTGCTAATCATCACTTTGTCCCAAACCTACCTCAAATTCCAATTTAAAAAAAAGTCAAAATTATTTCTCCTCAAGCTATAAAACTAAAATGTTCGAATAGTTCTATACAATTTCCCTGATTAATGCCATGTTGAAACCAACTTGGTTTGACTCACAAATAAATTCCTAGGAAATTAATACGTGGCCCAAAGCATTTAAATTGGCTTTTTCAAAATAAGCAAATATTTATAATTTTCCAAATGATGCGAAACATTGTGTGTGGTCTCAAAATATTGCAATACTAATTATGTGGCCACCTACACTTTTTACAAAACTCTTTTGCTAACAAATTAATATGCAAAACAGAGTTATAAAAAATAGGAAGCAGAAAAGAGAGAGAGAGGTGCTACTGGGCATTTGGCCCAGCTAGCTACATAAAAGACCCAGCCCACCCCCGCCTGTCCTGTTCCTCTCGCTACAGGGGACAAGGGTGGCCGTGGCGGCCATCCGCCGGCGATGGCCGTGCGTGGCGGCCATCCGTCCCCTGCCCCTGCCTACAAAGCCCCCCGGGCGCCCCCTCGAAACCCTAGCGCCCTCCTCCTCTCGCCCCCATCTCCCTCCCTCGCGCTCGGCCTCGTCTGCCTCCTCCGCCCCACCTCGCCGTCACCGTCATCATCGCGGCCACCGTCGTTCCGTTGCTCGGCAGCACATCAAGGAGGTCCGGTGTGGCCTGCTTTGTCCGTCCTGAGCACCAAACCGAGTCAGGGCGGCCCATACGCTCTGCATCGCCGTCGTCTCCTCGCCACGACCGCCGTCTCTCGTCGTCAAATTCGACGCATCCCGGTCACCCCGCGCTCGCTGACCTCAACCACAAACACCAGGGTGAGCATCCCCTTCGATTCCCCCATGTCTCCGCTTCGATTTGTACCCGTGCACGCCACCCTCCGTCATGGCCGAATCTCGGCGTCCGCGTACACGCTCATGCTGCTGCTTTGCTGATGCTACTGCCGCTATGTTGCTTGCTGATGCTACTGCCGCTATGATGCTGTTGCTGTTGTGCCGTTGCTCCTCTGCCCGCGCTAGCTGCTACTGCTCCTTCTACCGCCGCGCCCCTGGCCGTCCGTGCCCGCCTACGCCTACACTGTCGCTCTACTGCCACTGTTTGCTGCTTGTATTGCTGCTGGCTGCCCCTTGTGCCGTCGCTGCTGTTTGCCGCCGCCGCCTTCTGCGTCGCTCCTGTTGCTCCGCTACTGTCTGTCGATGCTGCTGCTCGCTGCCGCCGCTGCTACGGCCGGCCATGGCCGAGCTGTGAGTGTAGTGTGTGTGTGTGTGTTCTGCATACTGTGTGTCCGTGCAGCTGGACATGGCCGTGTGCGCCCGTGTGTGCTGAGAGCAGCGTGGTGTGTGTGTGTGCAGCGTGGTGTGTGAGTGCGCCGTGCGTGTGGCTGGCTGGGCTATGCCCAGTAGTGGCCAGGCCCTTGCTTAGATTTAGTACTACTAGGTGCGTGCGTTCTGCTAAGTTAGTCTAATACTAGTAGATGACATGTAAGCCCCTTTAAATAAGTTAGATTTATTTATTTGTTTAGGTAAATAGTCTATGACATGTGGGCCACAACTGCCCTTTGACTAGCCAAAATTGACTTAGTCAATTCGGTTTAAGCTAAATATATTAATTCCAAAAATTCAAATAAACTTTGAAAAATCATATAAAATAATCCGTATTTCGGATGAAAAAGTTGTATACATGAAAGTTGCTCAGAACAACGAGACGAATCCAAATACGTGGTCCGTTCGCCCGCCACATGTTCCTAGCATAGCGAACATGGAACATTTCCCCTCCGGTCATCTGTCTGACGCAGGTCCGGAACCGGGAAAACTTTCCCGGATGTTATCCCCCTTCGCCGGTATAGTGTAGCACCGCGTTAGAACACGTCTAGCTATGCCTGTTGTCCTGTTGTGCACTTGCTTGCTATGTATTTACAGTTTCTCCCCCCTATTCTCTCCGGTAGACCCCAAGACCGATGCTGCCCCTGTGATCGACTACGTCAACGACGAACCCCTCCTTGCCAGAGTAATCAGGCAAGCCCCCCTTTGATCATCCCGATATCGCCCATTCCATTCTCTCATGCTTGCATTAGATTTTGCTATTGTTATTGTTTGCTCCTATTCTGATGCATAACATGTTTATTGTAACCTGCTTATTGTTACCTACTTGCTTATCCTAAACTGCTTAGTATAGGTTGGTTAGTGATCCACCAGTGACCCCCACCTTGTCCTTGTTGCCCCTGCTTCATCATCGAAGACCCGATCAACGGGATCGAAGACCAGGCCCCGACACCGCACATCACTTCCCCTTAGTTGCTCGACACTACTGGGTTACTATCGAGTGCCGAGGGTGAGGCCTCATCAGCACTTCTGATGTTAACCCGCTAGTGTAGTTATTCGGTCGTGGTCATCGAGGGTGATTCCGCCTTAACCACTTCCGATACGACTCTGTCGTGCAACCCCTCAAGTGTGAACCTCGAGGGTGGTCCCTCTTACGTTCACCTTGATGATTACATCGACTGGAATTCACCGGGGGTGATTCCTCGGGTTTTCCCCTTGATGTTTGGACACACGGTTACTATGGTTACTATGACTTTACACTGAACCATGTTACTAAAGACGGGTCAACCCCGAGGGGTACCCGCGCGAGCATAATTGCGAGTGATGTGGAGTCGGGTTGACCTGGAAGGTGCCCGCGAGATAATTATGAGGCGTGGCCGGGCATTCCTAGCCCTTGCCGCAAGTCCTCGAGACGGGGCGACAGGGTCACATCTTTCGTGAGTCTCTGCTTGTTACCGCGCGTTCCTAATCCACTACGATTTGGATATTTGATCCGAGGGGCCTCTGGCCTGATAGCACTAACCATCACGTGGGCATAGTATGGGCGTTCTGCGTCGTATGCATCAGCCGAAGCTTAATAGACGTCATGCGACTGAGCGGCGCGCGCCGGGTTGGACTGGTAAGCTCCCGCCTTTTTTAAGGAGGTAGCTAGGTCTGCTCACCGGCCGCCCACGCAACATGCAGGAGTTCCCGGGGCGATGGCCCATGACCCCTGGGGGCATAGGTTTAGTCCGGCGTGCTTGACCTCTCTATTAAGCCTAGGTCGGGTTGCGGCATATTGTTTGGCCGAGGCCGGGCATGACCCAGGAAAGTGTGTTCGGCCAGAGTTAATCGAGCGTGGTGGGTAAGTTGGTGCACCCCTGCAGGGAAGAAAACATCTATCGATAGCCTGTCCTACGGTAACGGACACTTGGAGTTGTATCCCAATCGATACAACTAGAACTGGATACTTGAGATGAGACATGGATATGAGGTGATAACTAGATAGTATGGCTCTGGGATTGCTTTCTCGCAGGGATTCGAGAAAGGATCTCTGGCTGAGGTTGATAACACTTCTACTACTTTACTTTATGCTACTCTACTCCCTCATGTTGCTGCAAGATGGTGGTTTCTAGAAGATGCTAGTCTTCGATAGGACTAGGCTCTCCCCTCTATTCTGGCATTTCTGCAGCCCAGTCCACATATACATCCTTCCTTTGATAATGTTGCATATGTAGTGTAGATCCTTGCTTGCGAGTACTTTGGATGAGTACTCACGGTTGCTTTGCTCCCCTTTTTCCACCTCTTTCCATTCTTCTCGGATGTTGCAATCAGATGGTGGAGTCCAGGAGCCAGATGCCATCTTTGACGACTACTACTACCCCGAGGGTGCCTACTACTACACGGAGGCCGCCGACGACCAGGAGTAGTTAGGAGGCTCCCGGGCAGGAGGCCTTGCCTTTTCGATCATAGATGCTTTTGTGCTAGCCTTCTTAAGGCAAACTTGTCTAACGTATGTCTGTACTCAGATATTGTTGCTTCCGCTGACTCTTGTGTATTCGAGCCCTCGAGGCCCCTGGCTTGTAATATAAAGCTTGTATTATTTTATTTTGTGTCTAGAGTTGTGTTCTGATATCTTCCCATGAGTCCTTGATCTTGATCGTACACTTTTTGCGTGTATGATTAGTGTACGATTGGATCGAGGATATTGTTGCTTCCGCTGACTCTTGTGTATTCGAGCTTATGTATTCGAGCCCTTGAGGCCCCTGGCTTGTAATATAAAGCTTGTATTATTTTATTTTGTGTCTAGAGTTGTGTTGTGATATCTTCCCATGAGTCCTTGATCTTGATCGTACACATTTGCGTGTATGATTAGTGTACGATTGAATCGAGGGCGTCACAACTGGCTTGTCAACTCGCTGAAGAGGCTGATCTTTCGTTTTACCAGGCGAGTTATGGCACTAATAACAAACAGATTGCTGCACCAACTCCTGAGGCTCAAAACCTGATCCCTCCTATCCGTAAGCACACTTATGCTCCTGATATTGAACCGTCCACCCTTATAAGCGACGAAGCTGTGTTCCAAGCTTTAACTGGGATCGACTGGACAACTGTTGACTTCCAGCCGCTGGGTAGAGACGAAGAGGATGAACCGGTGCAAGATGATCTGCAGCTGTCAGGTCAAGCTGGTGACCAACCATAATCCGGAGGCCGGTTTAGTCGTCCACGTGCTGCAACACTTTATTTGAGAAACTGTTATCCTTTTGGGCACTGAAACGCCTTGTAATAGGCTAGTTAAAACACTTGGTCTGTTATGCCTTCGTGCATATTTATCTGCGACTGATGCTTGCTAATCCGCCATGCTTAAGACATGACGTTTCATAATCCATAGCAATTTATTCAAGCTATCCCTGCAGATAAAAAGCTTAAAGCGCCCCGGCGGTTTACCACTGGGCGGGTCATAATGCCCAGATATATATATATATATATATATATATATATATATATATATATATATATATATATATATATATATATATATATATATATATAACCAAGGTTTATAACCAAAGTTATAAAGAGATAACCAAATATGGAAATACGTGATACATGTGACCTTGAGTCATAATGTTGGCTGACCAATTTTGTAGTGAGGGTAATAACCCTAAACCAGAGTATAAGTAACTCATGTTATATGACACCGGTTTATAATAAAACCGTTCCGGGTTGTAATAAACACCGGTTTATTCAATACTGGTGACTTTGAGTCGAAACCAGACCGGGCTGATAGTCGCTGGACTATAACTGATCATGTACTGACAACTTGTAGTTGAAAGTCAAGCCGGTTTAACGAACGCCGGTTCATCCAAACATTAGAAATTTCATCAAGGAGAAAACTTTAGCAAATAAAAGCAAATGAAACCCTTGTAGTCGAGGCTTTTCATGGGCTGCCCGGCCCCAAATTCGAGGCTTTTCATGGGCTGCCAGGCCACTGAGTTAAACCATTTCACAAAGACTTTTAAGATGGTCCTCAATCCTTAACCAATCATCGTTTTAACTTGACAAGTTCAGGGTCTTATTTAGAGTAACTTGTCAAAGTTCGAAGGGTCATACCAGGTTTACCTGGGCGGAGTGACTTACTTAAATAAGCAGGCTAACCCGGGGTTTTAGGTGTATACACCAGGCTTCCAAGCCATGGCTTGATAGCCTATTACAAGTGTAGATTCTTTGTTCATTGCGACATCAAAGATCCCCAAGTAACATTTTGAGCTGTGCTCAGTGGGTGCCTATGTTTGAGTTGCTCTTTTGCAACACTCTTTGGCCCTGAAGTAATTTTGGCGTTTGAGCCGATCAAGAGGTGTGACTATGGTTCGAATACGACCAAGCCCCCAAGTGATTTTGTGTCATTGCATCGATCAGGAGGTCTGACTATGGTTCGAATACGACCAAGCCCCCAAGTGATCTTTATATAAAGCTTTAACAAGCTGAATCAAGGGGTAAACTGGACACCGCTTTATGAATAGAATCCCCCATGTAACCACACATGATATAAGAAAAACAACAGATACCCCGCTTTAGCTGAGGTTCCGGTTTATTATATTTATCATAATATATACATTGTCATAATATGTACATAAGCACAGCCTATGACTCAAGTATAGTAGGGCCGAAGATGAGCAATATTCCATGGTCGGTGGGTCTCCTCCTCCGATTTACGTGAGTCTTTGCGCTCTCGAACATCTATAAGGTAGTACGACCCGTTGTGCAGATTCTTGCTGACCACAAAAGGTCCTTCCCAAGGTGGGGATAACTTGTGCATATATGTCTGGTCCTGGATGAGTCGGAGCACCAAATCGCCTTCTTGAAAGGTTCTGGTTCTAACCCGGCGGCTGTGATATTGACGTAGATCTTGCTGATAAATCACCGAACGGGCTGCTGCCATGTCACGTTCCTCATCTAACAGGTCAAGCGCTTCCTGCCGTGCCTTCTCATTGTCAGCTTCAACATAAGCCGCCACACGAGGTGAATCATGGCGGATATCACTTGGGAGGACCGCCTCCGCTCCATAGACCATAAAGAATGGTGTGTAACCCGTAGATCTGTTGGGTGTAGTATTGATGCTCCATAACACAGAAGGTAACTCCTCAACCCAACAACCCGACGTCCGTTGCAAAGGAACCATAAGCCAGGGTTTGATGCCTCTCAAGATCTCTTGGTTGGCTCTCTCCGCTTGACCATTGGACTGGGGGTGAGCCACCGACGACACATCAAGCCGGATATGCTCACGTTGACAGAACTCCTTCATAGCACCCTTGGATAAATTGGTACCATTATTAGTTATGATGTTGTGTGGAAAGCCAAACCGGAATATCACCTTCTTGATGAATTGAACCGCCGTAGCAGCATCACACTTACTGACTGGCTCTGCCTCCACCCACTTGGTGAATTTATCAACCACCACCAAAAGGTGGGTCTTCTTGTCCTTGGATCTCTTAAAGGGCCCAACCATATCTAGTCCCCAAGTTGCAAATGGCCAAGTAATTGGAATCATCCTTAACTATTGGGCCAGTACATGAGCCCGTCGTGAGAACTTTTGACAGCCATCACACTTTTTGACTAAGTCCTCGGCATCAGCATGAGCTGTCAACCAATAGAAACCGTGAAGAAACGCCTTGGCCACCAGCGATTTTGAACCGGCATGGTGACCACAATCTCCTTCGTTGATCTCACGCAAAATTTCACGGCCTTCTTCAGGGGATACACAGCATTGAAACGCCCCCGTCACACTGCAATGGTGTAATTCTCCATCGATGATAGTCATGGACTTGGACCGCCGGATTATCTGCCTTGTCGAAGTTTCATCTTCTGGTAAGTCACCCCGGTTCATATACGCCAGATATGGAACCGTCCAATCCGGTATAACAAGAAGAGCCGCCACTAACTAAGCCTCCGGATCAGGAACAGCCAAATCCTCTTCCCCAGGGAGCTTGACGGACGGATTATGCAGCACATCCAGGAAGACATTAGGTGGCACCGGTTTACGCTGGGAACCCAAGCGGCTTAAAGCGTCCGCCGCTTCATTCTTCTGCCGGTCCACATGATCCACCTGATAACCTTTGAAGTGACCTGCAACAATATCCACTTCACGACGATACGCCGCCATGAGTGGGTCCTTGGAATCCCAAGTGCCGGACACTTGTTGAGCCACCAAGTCCGAATCACCAAAGCACTTAACCCGACTGAGATTCATCTCTTTAGCCATCCAAAGACCATGGAGTAAAGCCTCATATTCAGCTGCATTGTTAGTGCAAGGGAACATTAAACGGAGAACATAACAAAACTTATCACCTCGTGGGGAAGTTAATACGACTCCAGCCCCCGAGCCCTCCAATTGTCTGGACCCATCAAAATGAATAGCCCAATAAGTATGATCCGGCTTCTCTTCTGGCTCTTGTAGTTCTGTCCAATCATTGATGAAATCCACAAGTGCCTGAGATTTGATCACCGTTCGGGGTATGTATTTCAACCCGTGAGGCCCGAGCTCGATAGCCCACTTAGCAATCCGGCCAGTTGCTTCCCTGTTCTGGACTATATCCCCCAAAGGAGCGGAGCTGACCACCGTGATGGGATGACCTTGGAAATATTGCTTAAGCTTCCGGCTTGCCATGAAAACCCCATAGACCAGCTTCTGCCAATGCGGGTACCTTAGCTTGGATTCAATAAGTACCTCACTGATATAATAAACCGGCCGTTGAACCGGGTATTCCTTTCCGGCCTCCTTGCGCTCCACCACAATAGCCACGCTAACAGCCCGGGCGTTAGCTGCCACATATAGCAACAATGGCTCTTTGTCAACAGGAGCAGCGAGAACCGACGGATTAACCAGATGCTGCTTTAAGTCCTCAAATGTTGTATTAGCGGCGTCACTCCAGACAAAGTTGTCCGTTTTCTTCAGCATCTGATATAAAGGAATGGCCTTCTCCCCAAGGCGACTGATAAACCGGCTCAACACGGCAATCCGGCCTGCCAGACGTTGAACATCGTTAGTACACTTCGGTTTAGCCAGAGCAGTGATGGCTTTGATCTTTTCCGGATTAGCTTCAATGCCCCTGTTAGACACCAAAAAGCCCAAGAGCTTGCCTGCCGGTACACCAAAAACACACTTGGCCGGATTAAGCATCATTTTATAAACCCGCAGGTTATCAAAGGTCTCTTTCAAGTCATCTATCAACGTCTCCTTCTGTCTAGATTTTACCACAATATCATCCACATAAGCATGAACATTGCGGCCGATCTGATCATGAAGACAATTCTGCACACAATGCTGATAAGTCGCCTGGGCACTCTTGAGCCCAAAGGGCATTGACACATAGCAGAAGGCTCCAAAGGGAGTTATGAAAGCTGTCTTCTCCTGGTCCTTAACTGCCATTTTGATCTGATGATAACCAGAATATGCATCCAGAAAGCTCGAATGCTCTCAACCCGCCGTAGCATCAATGATTTGATCAATACGCGGGAGGGCAAAAGGATCTGCTGGGCAAGCCTTGTTAAGATCTGTATAGTCCACACACATACGCCAAGTGCCATTCTTCTTAAGTACTACACCGGATTAGCCAACCACTCAGGATGAAACACTTCGATTATAAATCCAGCTGCCAAGAGCCTGGCTACCTCCTCACCAATAGCTTTGCGTCTTTCTTCATTGAACCGGCGAAGAAACTGCTTTACCAGTTTGAACTTGGGATCAACATTAAGTGTGTGCTCAGCGAGTTCCCTCGGTACACCTAGCATGTCAGAAGGCTTCCGTGCTAAGATGTCCCGGTTCTCATGGATGAACTCGATGAGCGCGCTTTCCTATTTCAGATCCAAGTTAGCGCTGATGCTAAACTGCTTGGATGAATCGCCAGGAATGAAATCAACAAGCTTAGTCTCATCAGCCAATTTAAACTTCAAGGCCGGTTCGTGCTCTGTAGTTGGCTTTTTCAAAGAAGTCATATCCGCGGATCAACATTGTCCTTGTAGAACTTCAATTCTTCGGTTGCACAAACCGACTCAGCGTATGCCGCATCACCTTCTTCACACTCCAAAGCGATCTTGTGGCTCCCATGCACTGTTATAGTTCCCTTGTGACCCGGCAACTTGAGCTGCAGATAGACATAACAAGGCCGTGCCATAAACTTAGCATAAGCTGGCCGTCCAAACATGGCATGATACGGACTCTTGATTTCCACAACTTCAAAGGTCAATGTTTCTGATCTTGAGTCATGCTCGTCTCCGAAAGCCACCTCCAGAGCTATTTTACCAACATGATACGCCGATTTACCAGGCACCACACCATGGAACACCGTATTGGACGGTTTAAGCTTTTTATCTGTTAACCCCATGCGACGGAAAGTTTCGTAATAAATGATATTGATACTACTCCCCCATCCATGAGTACCTTAGTGAACTTATAACTTCCCACCTGAGGTGCCACCACCAGTGCCAGATGACCCGGATTATCAACCCTGGGTGGATGATCCTCTCGACTCCACACAATAAGCTGTTCAGACCAGCGTAAATATCGGGGAACCAGCGGTTCAACGGAATTCACTGCCCTCTTATGAAGCTTCTGATCGCGCTTGTACAGGCTAGTGGTGAAGACATGATACTGCCTGCTATTCAACTGCTTTGGGTTGCTCTGGTAACCCGACTGCTGCTGCTGCTGTTGCTGATTCCCCTGATTATTATAACCACCTTGGTTGCCTTGATTGCTTTGATTACCATGTTCACTCTGATTACCGTGAAAACCTGAACCGGAACTGCCTCCACCGTAACCCGGCCCATGAGACCCGGGGCCCGAACCACCGCCCGGTCCATGATCATACCGGAAAGAATCAGAGTTTTTGAACTCCTGCATGATGTAACAATCTTTCCAGAGGTGCGTGGACGGGTTCTCCTTCGTCCCGTGCTTTGGGCAAGGCTGGTTCAACAGATAAGACAAGCGGTCCGGGTTAGGACTCGGTCCTCCACCACGCCGGGGCGGTTTACCTTTATGCCGTTGGCCTTTGTACTGCGCGTTGGTATTAGCCACAAAATCCAAGTTGTTATATATCCGCTTTACGCTTACCGTTGTTTCCATGGCCCGCCGGGTTATGCTGCTGCCCCTTGGTATTGCCGCTCTTCTTTCCCTTCCCTGTCTTGTCATCATCAGACTCGGGGTCCTTGGTACTATCAGAGTCGGCATATTTCACCAGAGCAGCCATGAGAGTCCCCATGTCATTGCAGTGGCGCTTAAGCCGTCCCAACTTCAACTTCAGAGGTGCAAACCGGCAATTGCCTTCCAATGTCAAAACTGCTGTATCAGCGTTGATGCGGTCCGAAGAATGTAAAATCTCCGAGACTCGGTGCACCCAACGGGTTGTTGATTCTCCTTCCTCCTGGACACAGGCAGCTAAGTCCACAATTGACATGGGCTGCTTGCATGTATCCTTGAAAATTGGGATAAACCAGGCCCTCAACTCGGCCCATGACCCGATGGAGTTAGCTGGCAAGTTCTTCAACCAAGTGCGAGCCGTTCCTTCTAACATCATGGTGAAGTATTTAGCGCATGCCGCATCACCCACATCCAGCATCTCCATCGCCATCTCATAGCTTTCGACCCACGACTCGGGGGATAAATTGGGGGTGTAATTGGTCACCTTACGCGGGCCTTTGAAATCCTTGGGCAGACGCACGTTGCATAGCGCCGGGATGAGACACGACACTCCCAAAGAACTGGAAGTAACTCCTGGTTCCACCGATGTGGTTGGACGAACCGGAGTAAGTTGGCGGGCCTCATGCTGTGCTGCTAACTCGGCCTCTTGACGAGCTCGAGCGCGATCCACCACATCCTGAGCATCACCGCCACCACCCGCCAGGTTATGGCCACGGGGCGGATCACGGTTTCGCGCATTGCTTGACACGGCCGGTTCATTAATACGCCTGCTGTAGCTCCGGCTTGGGCGGGGAGTAGAATGGATCCTCTCGCGGCTATATGAATAAGCCTGCTGCTGAACAAAAGCTGTCTGAAGAAGCTCCCTAGCCCGTCGCGTCTCGACTGCCACCGGAGACTCGCCTTCAATCGGGAGGGCCGCCAGCCGTGAAGCGGCAACGACAATGTTGTCCATCGGGTTAGAATAATGAACCGGTGGTGACGGGACATGCTGTGTCACAATGTTGTTCTGGTGAGGCGGATCCACCAAACGTGGCTGAACCGGCGCCCCCGCTCCAGGTGCCTCCGCCCGGTTTACCACCGGCGGATTACTGGTCCCCGCTCCTGGGGTATTAAAGAGGTTCCTGGCCTTATAAACCGGCGGCAGGCGAGATCGGTACCTCCTCTTCAGGACATCGTTCGACGCACTCTGATCCAGCATAAGCCAGTAAGCCTATGCATCCAATGCGGCCCGCTCCGCAGCCATCCTGGTATCCTCAGCTGCCAAGTCGGCTTTGGCCTGGGTGATCTGATCTTTCACCTTCGTGATTTCCGCATTATGTGCATCTTGATCTGCCGGATTAATCTCCGCCATCAGCGTCGCCAAAGCGTCAAATAAATCAGATAGAACCTGAGCCGGCGGTCGCACAGGGCCTCCTACCCCGGCCGCTGTCGCCGCTGCTGCTCCGGAAATCATCGCCGCTGCGGTCGAAGAGTGGAGCGCTGGTTGTGTACCGGCCATGAAGATCGCAACCTGGTTTGGCGGATCAAAGGTGTCGGGGATATACCCCGCGGTATGACCCGACATTACTTGGCGACTCACCAGAGACCTGGCTAGAGCTTGGTGACTCACTGGTGATCCTCCCGAACATGGCGATTCACAGGTAACCGCCTGGACATTGTGACTCACTGGAGACCCGGTGGGCGGATTAGACGGACGACAAGGCCCAAGGCCCAGCAGGCTGGCTTATACTCTGGTGGGCCGGCTTAAGGAGAAAGGGATGACGAATATTTCCTTTACGAGGGAGCAAGACCCGGACTTGTATTCAACTTGTAAGAAAAGATAGACTAGTCCTAGTCCTACTAGGACTCCGCATGTAACCCGCCCCTCTAACTTATATAAGGAGGGGCAGGGCACCCCAAAGAGGGACAAGTAACAAGAAGCAATCTCTAATGCTAGACACCGAGAGCCGGTTCCCGGTGACTCCCTCATGATCATAATGAGACCTAGCCCAAACAGCATGTAGGGTTATTACCGGATGATGTTTCCCGGGGCCCGAAGCTGTCTAAATCCTTGTCTTGTGTTGTGTCTCTCGATTCCGCTCAACCCCTCTCAAGCTACTACAAAGATGCGTTGGCCTCACGACTAAGTCCTCACACTAAGGACATCTGCCGTGACAATTCCACGATAGTTGGCGCCCACTGTAGGGCTGCACACGATGGTGTTGAGTTCTTGGAGGGATTTCTTTCAGGGATCTAGAAGCTCGCGATTGACCAGGAAAAGAAGAACCAGCATTGGAAAAAGTATGATTGAAGAAAGTAGGGTTTGTTGTTGAGCCGCCGCCTACAACCGCGGCAAGAAGATTTCTGTCAATGGTTATGTGCGTCGGCGTCAGGCAAAGATCCAATCTACATCGAAAACAAAATCAGGTTAAAAGAAAACTCGGTCAAAGCAGATATGATTAGGAAACAAAGCCGGTCACGACCCGATTCTTTTGACCCCAGCGGCCTCGTTTCGAAGTGCCTGTCCCCGCCGCCTCGCGTGCGCTTCCGCGGCTTCCGAGTCGTCGCTGTCTTATACACCGCAACCCGCCGGGGCTGCTTTTCGGCTCTGTTGCGGACCTTGTTGACACGCCGCCGAGCCTGCAGTGTTTTCTTCTGCTGAGCCGCCCAAATCGGACCTTGCTGATCCGCCCACCGTCAGCCGCATTGGCTGTTGAATGGAATTTATCCTCAGGTGATATTTTTCCTGATAAAAATTGTTCATGCGGATTAATTCTATCAAGAATTTTTTTACTTTTAATTTGTACATATTTATGCGCAGTTTAATCTATAAGCGTGAGGCCGCTTCATCGTCCGCACTTCGCCGGTGTACCTGGTGGACGCATGTGCCGGTTTACGAGGATACACCACGGCCGTGTCCGCTCGGACGCTGATGCCGAACGATCGTGCACAACCTGTGGTCCGATTTATATCAACTCACTTGGACCACGCCCGCGGTTGACTCGCTGTTCGCACGGTTTACCGTGCCCGCAGCTGACTCGTTCGTCCGCACCGCCTTACAACGCCATGGACGATTTGCCCGTCCGCCCTCGCGGCCGGCTCACACGTCTGCGCCGACTTACGATGGGACGGACAACGTACCCGTCCACCCCCGCGGCCGACTCTCCTATTCACGCGGCTTACCGCACCCGCGATTGGCTTGCCCGTTCGCGCTGGCTTGCAATACCGCGGCCGGCTCACCTGAGGACAATTGTTCACTACATCAACATACGGCCGACTCACCTGTCCGCGCCGGTTTACAACGCCGTGGCCGGCTCTCTCGACCGCACCGGTTTACAGTGCTACGGTTGACTCACCTGTGATTAACTTTATGGCGGATTACTTCCGGCCTAGACACATCAGGTGTTATTTCTCCTATGCATTTTCTTAGTATACTTTAATTACTATGAGCACAACTACTCTGCTCTACGGTATTTTCATATGCAGGAGAAGTTTTCATTACAAAGTGGTGTTATGCCACGGAGGCACGTTCGGCGGTACCGCGCGGCTTCACGGACTGGCGTGTCATAATCCGGATTACGTCAACGCGCCGACCGACTCGCCCGTCCGCGCTGCATTGCAGCACCACAAACGACTCGCCTGCCCGCCCTCGCGACCGGTTCACGAGTCCGCATCGGCTTACCACAAAGAGGACAATTTGCTCGTCCGCACCGGTTTACAACGCTGCGGCCGATTCATCTGTCTGCTCCTGCGGCCGATTCACCCCCCGCGGCCGACTCGCCCGTCCACACCGGATTACAGTGCCGTGGCCGGCTCATCTGTTGCCCGGGCGAATCAGGTGATATTCATCCAAGTTTGTTCTTAATACATAGTATTTTTGTCAAAGAGCAGTTTATCTTTGCCTTGGTCTGTACTATTGTTGATGCAGGACATTTGTTCACTACGTCAAAACAAACATGGTTGACTCGCTCGCGCCGGTTTACAGCGCCGCAGCCGGTTCATCTGTTTGAGCTGCCTCTGATGCGGCGGCCGTCTTTTCCATCCGTCTATTGCGGCCTGGTTTACATCGACACACCAGGACTACATCTGTCTGCATGAGCGGATTATTGAATATGAGCAAGTCACTGCTTGGGAAGCCCGGTTTTCTTCCAACAGCTTGGAGGAAAATTGTCATGTGTTATCAGCCGCCGTCGGCACTGGACGGCTCAATGAGCATGCGCACAAGTCGCCGCCA
This sequence comes from Triticum aestivum, assembly GCF_018294505.1. Taxonomy (NCBI): domain Eukaryota; kingdom Viridiplantae; phylum Streptophyta; class Magnoliopsida; order Poales; family Poaceae; genus Triticum; species Triticum aestivum. The sequence goes on along the minus strand of NC_057799.1, from coordinate 136,534,805 downwards.
CTACAGTTTGGTTAACTTCAAAACATCCAGTTGGAAGGAACCATTGGCCGAGTTGCTGACACGGCTCATACGGGATCATTTATAACCCGCCGCAGTCACCTCAACCTTCTGTGGATTCACATCGCGCTATCAACATCAATGATATACACCTTATGCTATGGTCAATATGGAGAATCTCAAGCCAACTCCTCGAGTCGTCTTGAGACTCGGGGGCTACAATGATATGACTCGGCAGCATTGGTCGGTTTCAATGCATTCAAGAACTCCGGGTCATTGGAGGGAAAAATAACCCGGTCCCGGAGGCTACCGCCATATTGGTAAAAAGTTTAAAGGCCGTCAGAAAATTTCCGGCTTAAAAAGAAGGATTCCGGTTTAGATCCGGCTCAAGAGACTTGACATCTCCCACAAAGCACTGAAGCTCTTAAATATCCGGTTTAAAATCCGGTTCAAGGCAATTTATCTACCACAAAGTTTTGAAGCCCTCAAATCCGGTTCAAAATCCGGTTCAAGGTAAATTTGTTTATCACAAAGCTTTGAAACTCCCAATATCCGGTTTTTCCGGTTCCACAAGAATTTATCTCTCGCAAAGTTTGAGTTCTCAGGAAAAATTAAAGGGACCAAAGAGAGTCTGTTACAAAGCATAACTCAAATATAGGTACCCTGCTTTAATGACCATTGGGAGCTGATCGTATTCAAATTTAGCTTAACCCTTTTGGTGTGACCCTGATCGAATTCGAATCAGAGTCGTTAAATATTCTCATGATCACTAGGGGGCTTCCTGTTCAAACATAGGTCATATTCGAACCAAAGAGAAACATAGCTCTCGGTATCCTTTTGATTGGCACGCTGCCGAGCTCACTGGGGGCTTCTTGATCGTATTCGAATCATAGCTCAACCCCTTTTGGGAACCGACGTGGATCGTATTCGAATCAGTGTCGTTAAACAACTCTCAAGGTCATTTGGGGGCTTCCTGTTCAAACATAGGTCGTATTCGAACCAAAGAGAACATAGCTGTCGGTACCCTCTTGATCGGCAACGCCAAAGCCACTGGGGGCTATATGATCGTATTCGAATCTTAGCTTAACCCCTTTGGGACGATTTTCTGATCGTATTCGAATCAGACGCCTCAAATTTTTTGAAGTCTCCTTTTGCAAACAATTTTTGGATTTTATTTGAAGCTCTTTTGATCATATCTAAAGTGTAGATGAGTGGTTGCTATTTAACCCGGTTTGACTTTCGATGATAAGTCGCCATCATATGACAATCATAACATTTGGAAGTCTTGATTTCTAAAGATTGGGTTATCACCCTTACTGCACAAGTCACATAAACCGGCAGTGAAAATTCAATATCACAGGTATAATATTATTATTATAGTTATGTTTCAAAGTTATGATTCATAACAAGTTTATCTGTGACTCCTTGTTACACATCAATGGTTATATGTGAGATATTATGACCCGCTCTGTGGTAAACCGCCAAGGGATCTTGTGATCTAATTATGTGCAGGATAAGACTACATTTGGGTGGTTACCCGCCCTGGTTTTGACGTTAAGTCGCCAGGGCATATGTTGTTTAAACTCTGCAGGATTTACAGAGCTATGACTTACATAAATGATTAAATTCAAGCCCATCATCATAGATTGAAATTGGTGTCTCAAAAGGGTTATCAATTCTTGATTTTCTCAAAGGCTATAAGCCGCCGGTTGTACAAATTCCGGCTTACAATGGAGGCGTATTAAATCGCCATCGGCCAAGAGCCGCCGGGTATTTAAACTCCGGATTGACTTATCAGCAGATGAGGTATTCAAAGTCGCTTTGGTGCAATGGCTCTTATTTTATCAATGGATATGATTTATTCTACAATGGAAAGAATAGTCCCGAGTCGCTGCAGGCTTACGACCCGGCACTTGGGGGCTACATTATTTGAATTGAGATCACATCAAATATGCAAGTCCCATGTCACTCCCAGCATGCACCATGGCACTTGGGGGCTAATGGAAAGTCATTTTTTGCTCATCTTATTGAAGACCCGACTCATCACATTATAATGAGCCGGCCCTTGGGGGCTACCAATTGCTCCTGTCAACAATTCAAGGTACACAAGCATTAATCCATTATATTGAACGATCCACTATTTAGTTGGTAGAGTAGAAAGCTCTTAACCTTGTGGACGTGGGTTTAAGCCCCATGGTGGAGATTATATTATATGATGTTATTATCAAAGTCCCAGCTCAGTATTATCTTACTAAGCCGGCCCTTGGGGGCTACATGTTGCTGGTCAAGTTTACATTATCATATTTACAAAGTCCCTGCTCATTATTGCATAATGACCCGGCCCTTGGGGGCTACACTGGTTCAAGTTTTTATGAGCATAAGGCAATTACAAGTCCTAGGTTGCTGCAAGCATGACAACCCGACACTTGGGGGCTACAGGTGATATGCATATAAGAGAGGAATAACTTCAAGTTCTCAGTTTTGAGCAAATCTGGTATTATAATTATCGGAGAAATCTACAAAGTTTATGACCTGGCGTCATCTTAAGATTAACCCGGTATCAGCTACATGACCCGACATCATTTGATAACCCGACAATTTTAGCAGTCATAAATCGGCAAGATCTACATCTTTAAGCCGGCTGAATATCAGTTGAATATTTCAAGACTAATATTTTTGTCAAATCAGAGCATTGAAGGCCGACTCAAATGGACTATTTCTTATAATATTTCTTTACAAGAACCAATGTTAGCGAATGGATTATGAAGCTGGACTATTGACCCCGATATTCCAAGAGAAAATGTCAAGGACTTAAGAATGATCAGGTGCCGGCTTACAAGAATATTTAACCCGGAGCACAACCTGTCAAATTTGTTCTTGTGTTTGTTTTACAGGATCAGTTTAACATGGATAAATCCAAAATTAAACTGGGGGCTAATGTCGGGGATATACCCCGCGGTATGACCCGGCATTACTTGGCGACTTACCAGAGACCTGGCTAGAGCTTGGTGACTCACTGGTGATCCACCCGAACATGGCGATTCACAGGTAACCCGCTGGACATTGTGCCTCACTGGAGACCCGGCGGGCGGATCAGACGGACGACAAGGCCCAAGGCCGAGCAGGCTGGCTTATACTCTGGTGGGCCGGCTTAAGGAGAAACGGATGATGAATATTTCCTTTACGAGGGAGCAAGACCCGGACTTGTATTCAACTTGTAAGAAAAGATAGACTAGTCCTAGTCCTACTAGGACTCCGCATGTAACCCGCCCCTCTAACTTATATAAGGAGGGGCAGGGCACCCCAAAGAGGGACAAGTAACAAGAAGCAATCTCTAGGGCTAGACACCGAGAGCCGGTTCCCGGCGAGTCCCTCATGATCATAATGAGACCTAGCCACAAACAGCATGTAGGGTTATTACCGGATGATGTTTCCCGGGGCCCGAAGCTGTCTAAATCCATGTCTTGTGTTGCGTCTCTCGATTCCGCTCAACCCCTCTCAAGCTACTACAAAGATGCATTGGCCTCACGACTAAGTCCTCACACTAAGGACATCTGCCGTGACAATTCCACGACAAAAGGGGTCCGGAATACTGTCGCCATCGGAACAGCCCCCAATCCGACCATCTTGCAACTGATATAACGACTCGGTCTCTCCGGTCGATGACTCGTCGCCGAAATAAACGACGGTCTCACCACCAGATTCCGATCTATCCTTAGATTCCACTCCGTGGATGACCCCCACGAAGGCACGCTTCATGGCAGGCTTAACCCGGGCAGATCTCGCACACTGAGCCGTCTCGACGATGTCAGTGTAGATGTCCGGCTCAGGGCCCGGTTCACCGATCTTGCCAATGAAAACGTGTATGCCGCCGAAGGGGACCCGGTACCCGTACTCGATTGAGCCAGCCTCGGGGCCCCAGCCTGCGTCGTCGATGTAGAGCTTGCCGCGACGACTCTTGGTCATCCGACCCACAACATAGCCCTTGAGTCCTTCGAAGCTGCCCTCTAAGAACTCGAAACCATCGTGCGATAGGCCCACGGTGGGCGCCAACTGTCGTGGTTTTCTCACGGCAGATGTCCTAGAGAAAGGACTTAGTCGTGGAGCCATCGTGACGTGTTAGCTTAAAGGGGTTAAAGCGGACAAGGGACACAGAAGGTTTATACTTGTTCGGCCCCTTGCGGTGAAGGTAAAAGCCTACGATCCAGTTGTTGTGGGATTGCTTAGGTTTCGATGACCAGGGAGCGAATACGCTTTGCCTGAGTCCCGAGTTGTTCTCCCTCCCTGAACCGCCGCCGGGTCGTCCCCTTATATACACGGGTTGACGCCCGTCGGTTTAAAGAATCCCGAGGCCGGCTCATAAACGTGTCCGGCTCGGTCTCTGCTCTTTCTATCTTACAACACAAGTTTACATATTCATATCGGTTTATGTCTACAGGCCTTAAACCGGCTTTGGGCCCTGGGCCTTCATAAAGGGTCACCGTCTTTATCTTCATGGGCTTCTGGTATAGTGAACCACTATGGTGTTAACCCGGCCTCTCCTGGCCGGTTTACGCCCAGTGGTAATATCCCCAACAATAGCAATGATAATAGTGAGATCCAAGGTGACGGTCATCTTGCCTGAAATTCCGCTAGGAAGAAGAACGAGTCCATGAAGAAGATGAAGCCACGAAGACGAACCAAGCGTAGACGAACGAATCCTCACGATCGCAACGAAACGAGAACTATCGAGAAGAAGCACACAACATGGTAAACACACCACACATGAACAAGGCATGATGTTCAACCAAGTATGATGCATGACAAGGCTAAATGAAGGTACTCATGGCAAGAGATGATGCATATAAGAACAACACATCAAAGCAAGTTTAAATGAGGCCGGAAACAACATATAACAATTCCCGGTAAGTCCTCATATGCAAATTTTGAAATTGGTAAAGATCTAAATAAACCTTATGTTCAAGTTGTTAAACAACAATTAAAGTTCATTTAATTTGGAGTTACGGCCTAGAAGATATGAGCAAAACAAGTTAAACATGGCATTGATGCAAAATGCATTCAAACTTCAAGCAAACACACTCAAATCATGGATGAAACAAGTTAACATGAAACTACATACAAAACTAAGCAAGTTTCATGTAGAGCACACTTAAAACGGAGCAACGGTTAAACACATACACATGCAACAAGTTTAAAGGACAAGCTGTCCAAAACAGCAAATATGTAAATTGCAAGTATCAAAACAACATGCTACAGCACCTCAACGTAAAAACAAATGACATGGACGTGATGTACAGGTAAAGCATTACAAAACATGAACGCTGAGCTATCTCCATAATTCACTACAACATACTCAAAAGGACATGGCAAGATAGCAAATAATGACAGTTTCACAGACTTAGCAGAATTTCACTAGACATGACATAAATAACATCAGGTTGCAAAGTTTAGAGCTATCAAACAACATGCTTCAGGAACTTATCATGGCAACCAAAGGCATGGAATGCTAGTAATAAAAGCATTTAACAAAACTCCTGTAATGAACTTATTCCAAAGATCAACAGAAAAGATGGTAGCACCCATGCAAACATGGCAAATGATATGGCAGATTCAGACTTGGTGAAAATAACAGCACATGGCAGGAACAACGATAAGTAGGCATGTTGGTGAGCTTGTACAGCTCACTACAGAGCATTACTTGGCATGACAAGGTAACCAACAGTAAGAAGACATGTTCATGAAGCTAAGAATGGCAATAGAATGTTCATAGGATGCAAGGATCACTAGCAAAACACATGGAAAAACTGAACTTAATATTAGCAGGCTGACAGCAACATAATTTAGCAAGTTTGGAGCATGATAACAACAAGATACGGCAGGCTATAAATGCAACAAAAGGCATGGATGGATAGAGCATCACACCTATAGCAAAACATACTTACTGAACATCTCCAGATTATGCATAGATTAATTGGTAGCATCAAGCGAAGATAGCAACATGATATAATCAGTTTCAGCATTGACAGAATATTAACAGCAAGTAGCCCACTTCACAAGCTTGATGCACTCACTACAAGACTCACAAAAATACATGGATTGCACCAATGTAAATAAGGCATGAATATGATCCTAAAACATGTAGACATCATGCTCATAGGATGCACACACAAAATGCAACGAAAATGACAAAACAACAAGTTATAACAGCCTCAGCAGGTTAACATAATTTAGCACTCTTGCAACGATGATTAGGGCACCAAGATGAACTCAAAGAAGCATTCCACAATGTAATTAAATGAAGGGAATCTCACAATGAACTTTTTGATATATTATACATGCAAAAGAGAGCTATATGCATGAAGCTACACCACTCGCAAGATGCACATATGACATGAGTTTCTGGGACTTGGCCGATTTCATGAAAAGAAACAGGAGAGCGTAGAATAACTAAACGTCGCATGAGCGAGGAAAAGTGGGTGGCTCACCATGGGCCAAGCCTAGGACGGAGGACGCGGATCGGCTGGGCCTTGGGGCATGCTGGGCCGGAGCGGGGCTGCCACCCACTGGGCCAGAGGGGATGCGGCCGACGCGTGGGGCACGCGCGGTCAACGGGCGGCGGGACGGGATCGGGCTCCTCCTGATCTCGCCAGGCGGCGACAGCGAAGTGCCGGTGCTCCGGTGAGCGGCGGCGGAGAGCGGCGGCGGCGCGAGGGCGCGGCGGAGGCGGTGCGGCACGGGCGCTCGGCGGTGGGGCGAGGCACGGCGGCGGGCGGAGGCGCGGGCGCGTTGGACGGCGGGGCGGCGCGCGTGCTGCGGCACGGAGGCGGCGCTGGGGAGGAGGAGCGGCGTGCGGCGGGGCGGCGGGGAGCTCCGGCGATGCGGCCGGCGAAGTCCGGCGAGCCCCGGCGAGCGGGCGCGGGTGACGGCGCGCTCGGGCCCAGATGGGCTCGGGCGGGCTGGAGATGGGCTTGGCGGGCCCACATGGTGGGAGGCGGCGGTAGCACTGTGGAGGCACGGATTTCGAGGCGTTTAGGGTTAGGGTTGGAGTTTGCCTCAGATTTGGACGGGGAAGACTAATATATAGGTAGAGGGAGCTAGGAGAGTCCAAATGAGGTGGGGTTTTCGCCCACACGATCATGATCCAACGACCGAGAGCATGGAGGGGGGTTTGGTTGGGCTCAAGGGCTGTGGTGAAGGGGTGCTGGGCTGCAAAGCGAGAGGGGTTTCGGGCTACGCGGTTGACCGTTAGGGCGTCAAACGGACTCCGAATGCGACGAAATTGACAGGCGGTCTACCTACTCTAGAACGACACCGCACGCCAAGTTGCATCCCATTCCGAGAACATTTAAATGCCACTCACGAAACGAGGCCTCGGAGGGGCAACAGGCGTGTGTGAGAGTGTCGGATCACGAAACGGACAACGGGGAAAAAGACCGGATGCGAGTTTTGAAAAATATGATGATGCAATGCAGATGATGACATGGCAAAGTGCAACACGCAAGCAAATGACATGGCAACGGCGGCGAATAACTGGGAGACACCTGGCGCATTGGATTCGGGGCATTACAGTTGCGCTCGGGGCGGCGTCCAAGGCGCCCATCTCGGATGGCCCTGAGCTCTTGGCAGTCGTTGTTGTTGTGGCTGTGCACGTTGTGGAAGACGCATAACGGGCGGCTACCCTTGGAGGAATTTGGGTGGTCGCAACCGTGCTTCATCTCAGGTTCGGCCGCGAGCACAACTGGGCCCTTGCGATTCACGTCCTTGGCCTTGGCCTTATTATGCTCTGGATCAGCCTTTGGGATCTCAAGGAGGGAGAGGCGACCTTCCTCGGCTCTCGCACATCTAGTTGCCATGTTGAACATCTCCAGAGCCGAGCACGGGTCCTCGTGTATGGCGAGCTCTTCCTTTATCCTGACATCCCGGACGCCATCAGTGAACGCCTAAATGATGACCTCGTCCGACACCTTGGGAATATTGAGTCGAACGTTGGTGAAGCGTTGGATGTATTTGTGCAAGGTCTCCCCTGGCTGATGCTTGATGCGCCGCAGATCACCCGCAACAGGGGCATGGACGCGAGTGCCCTGGAAGTTGGCGATGAAGCGCTCTCACATTTCATCCCAGGAGGAGATCGATCCTGCGGGGAGGTTCAGGAGGCACGAGTGCGCGCCATCCTTGAGGGCCATGGGGAATCAGTTCGCCATTACCTTCTCGTCGCCGTTGGCTGCCTCGATGCTCAGCTCGTAGAGCTGGAAGAACTCGGCAGGGTCGGGTGTGCCATCATAGCGTGGAGGCAGGTCCGACTTGAACTTCCCAGGCCAGATGATGCAGCACAGCTCCGGGGTGAATGCACGGCAGCCCGCTGCACTCACGGGAGCCCGTTGTAGAGGGGGAGCCTGGTCTTGGCGCTCGCGCACCGCCGCCTCGGGCGGCACGCGGTCTTGACGTGGCGGTGCTGGAGCGCACGCACCTCTCTTTGGGGCTGCTGCACCACTTGGCAGCTTTCTTCATTGCGCGCCGGCGCCCTACGCGGTGGGTCGCGCCGAGGGGCCTCACGCCTTGGCTCGAGGATGGCATCCTGCCTGGGAGGTAGAGGAGGCGTGCCGTGGGCCCCGTCGCCCGCAACAGGCGATGGGGGAGTGATGTCTACTACGCACCTTCTTCTTGTAGACGTTGTTGGGCCTCCAAGTGCAGAGGTTTGTAGGACAGTAGCAAATTTCCCTCAAGTGGATGACCTAAGGTTTATCAATCTGTGGGAGGCGTAGGATGAAGATGGTCTCTCTCAAACAACCCTGCAACCAAATAACAAAGAGTCTCTTGTGTCCCCAACACACCCAATACAATGGTAAATTGTATAGGTGCACTAGTTCGGCGAAATGATGGTGATACAAGTGCAATATGGATGGTAGATATAGGTTTTGTAATCTGAAAATATAAAAACAGCAAGGTAAGTAATGATAAAAGTGAGCACAAACGGTATTGCAATGATTCGAAACAAGGCCTAGGGTTCATACTTTCACTAGAGCAAGTTCTGTCAACAATAATAACATAATTAGATCATATAACTATCCCTGAACATGCAACAAAGAGTCACTCCAAAGTCACCAATAGCGGAGAACAAACGAAGAGATTATTGTAGGGCACGAAACCACCTCAAAGTTATCCTTTCTGATCGATCTATTCAAGAGTCCGTAGTAAAATAACACGAAGCTATTCTTTCCGTTCGATCTATCCTAGAGTTCGTACTAGAATAACACCTTTAAGACACAAATCAACCAAAACCCTAATGTCACCTAGATACTCCAATGTCACACAAGTATCCGCGGGTATGATTATACGATATGCATCACACAATCTCAGATTCATCTATTCAACCAACACAAAGAACTTCAAAGAGTGCCCCAAAGTTTCTACCAGAGAGTCAAGACGAAAACGTGTGCCAACCCCTATGCATAAGTTCACAAGGTCACAGAACCCGCAAGTTGATCACCAAAACATACATCAAGTAGATCACATGAATATCCCATTATCACCATAGATAAGCACATGCAAGACATACATCAAGTGTTCTCAAATCCTTAGACTCAATCTGATAAGATAACTTCAAAGGGAAAACTCAATCCAATACAAGAGGGTAGAGGGGAGAAACATCATAAGATCCAACTATAATAGCAAAGCTCGCGGTACATCAAGATCGTGCCATATCAAGAACACGAGAGAGAGAGAGAGAGAGATCAAACACATAGCTACTGGTAAATTTTCAGCTCGTTTGGACTCCGTTTGATATTCCTTTTCTGTTAAACTCAAAAACAAGGAAAAACAGAAACTGGCACTGGGCTCTAGGTTAATAGGCTAGTCCCAAAAATCATATAAAATAGCATATAAATGCATATAAAACATCCTAGATGGATAATATAATAGCATGGAACTATAAAAAAATTATAGATACGTTGGAGACGTATAAAGCATCCCCAAGCTTAATTCCTACTCGTCCTCGATTAGGTAAATGATAATAACAGAATTTTTCATGTGGAATGCCACCTAACATAATTATCAATGTAATTTTCTTTATTGTGGCATGAATGTTCACATCCGAAAGATTCAAGACAAAAGTTTAATATTGACATAAAAATAATAATACTTCATGCATACTAACAAAGTAATCATGTCTTCTCAAAATAACATGGCCAAAGAAAGTTCGTCCCTACAAAATCATATAGTTTGGCTATGCTCTATCTTCGTCACACAAAATATTCAGATCATGCACAACCCCGATGACAAGCCAAGCAATTGTTTCATACTATAGTATTCTCAAACTTTTTCAACTTTCACGCAATTCATGAGCGTGAGCCATGGACATAGCACTATAGGTGGAATAGAGTGGTGGTTGTGGAGAAGACAAAAAGGAGGAAGATGGTCTCACATCAACTAGGCGTATTAATGGGTTATGGAGATGCCCATCAATAGATATCAATGTGAGTGAGTAGGGATTGTCATGCAACAGATGCACTAGAGCTATAAATGTATGAAAGCTCAACAAAACAAACTAAGTGGGTGTGCATCCAACTTGCTTGCTCACAAGACCTAGGGCATTTTGAGGAAGCCCATTATTGGAATATACAAGCCAAGTTCTATAACGAAAATTCCCACTAGTATATGGAAGTGACAAAATAAGAGACTCTCTATCATGAAGATCATGGTGCTACTTTGAAGCACAAGTGTGGAAAAAGGATAGTAGCATTGTCCCTTCTCTCTTTTTTTTGTTTGGCTTCTTTGGCGTCCCTTTTTTTCATTGGCTTCTTTGGCCTCTTTTTTTAATTTTATTTTATTTCCTCACACGGGACAATGCTCTAACAATGATGATCAGCACACTTCTATTTTTTTACAACTCAAGGATTACAACTCGATACTTAGAACAAAATATGACTCTATATAAATGCCTCCGGCGGTGTACCGGGATGTGCAATGAATCAAGAGTGACATGTATGAAAAATTATGAATGGTGGCTTTGCCACAAATACGATGTCAACTACATGATCATGCAAGGCAATATGACAATGATGAAGCGTATCATCATAAACGGAACGGTGGAAAGTTGCATGGCAATGTATCTCGGAATGGCTATGGAAATGCCATAATAGGTAGGTATGGTGGCTGTTTTGAGGAAGGCATATGGTGGGTGTATGGTACCGGCGAGAGTTGCGCGGTACTAGAGAGGCTAGCAATGGTGGAAGGGTGAGAGTGCGTGTAATCCATGGACTCAACATTAGTCATAAAGAACTCACATACTAGGGGGATATATTGGTAGGAAAAGACCATCGCTCGTCCCCGACCGCCACTCATAAGGAAGACAATCAAAAAACATCTCATGCTCCAACTTCGTTGCATAACGGTTCACCATACGTGCATGCTGCGGGACTCACAAACTTTAACACAAGTATCTCTCAAATTCACAACTACTCAACTAGCATGACTCTAATATTACCATCCTCATATCTCAAAACAATCATAAGGAACCAAACCTCACATAGTATTCAATGCACTCTATATGAAAGTTTTTATTATATCCCTCTTGGATGTCCATCGTATTAGGACTAAATTCATAACCAAAGCAAATTACCATGTTGTTCTAAAGACTCTCAAAATAATATAAGTGAAGCATGAGAGATCAATAATTTCTATAAAATAAAACCACCACCGTGCTCTAAAAGATATAAGTGAAGCACTAGAGCAAACGACAAACTACTCCGAAAGATATAAGTGAAGATCAATGAGTAGTTGAATAATTTTGTAACTATGTGAAGACTCTGAAACATTTAAGAATTTCAGATCTTGGTATTTTATTAAAAAAGCAAGCAAAACAAAATAAAACAAAATGACGCTCCAAGCAAAACACATATCATGTGGTGAATAAAAATATAGCTCCAAGTAAAGTTACCGATGAACGAAGACGAAAGAGGGGATGTAATCCGGGGCATCCCCAATCTTAGGCTCTTGGTTGTCCTTCAATATTATCTTGGGGTGCCTTGGGAATCCTCAAGCTTAGGCTCTTGCCAGTCCTTATTCCATAGTCCATCGAATCTTTACCCAAAACTTGAAAACTTCACAACACAAAACTCAACAGAAAACTCATAAGCTCCGTTAGTATAAGAAAATAAAACCACCACTTAGGTACTGTTGTGAACTCATTCTAAATTCATATTGGTGTAATATATACTGTATTTCCAACTTCTCTATGGTTCATACCCTCCGATACTACTCATAGATTCATCAAAATAAGCAAACAACATATAGAAAACAGAATCTGTCAAAAACAGAACAGTCTGTAGCAATCTGATTTGTTAGAATACTTCTGGAACTCCAAAAATTCTTAACAACTAGGAAAGCCTGGATAATTTTTATATTGATATTCTGCAAAAAGAATTAGTATTTTATCACGTTCTGGTGAATTTTAACAATTATTTTCGTGAGCACAAAGTTTCGGTCTTTTTCAGCAAGATCACACAACTATCAGCCAAGAAGATCCTATTGGTTCTACTTGGCACAAACACTAATTAAAACATAAAACCACATCTAACCAGAGGCTAGATATATTATTCATTAATAAACAGGATCAAAAATCAAAGAACAAAAATAAAATTGGGTTGCCTCCCAACAAGCGCTAACGTTTAACGCCCCTAGCTAGGCATGATGATTTCAATGATGCTCACATAAAAGATAAGAATTGAAACATAAAGAGAGCATCATGAAGAATATGACTAGAACATTTAAGTCTAACCCACTTCCTATGCATAGGGATTTTGTGAGCAAACATTTATGGGAACAAGAATCAACTAGCATAGGAAAGCAAAACAAGCATAACTTCAAGATTTTTAACACATAGAGAGGAAACTTGATATTATTGCAATTCCTACAAGCATATATTCCTCCCTCATAATAATTTTCAGTAGCATCATGAATGAATTCAACAATATAACCATCACATAAAGCATTCTTTTCATGATCTACAAGCATAGAATTTTTATTACTCTCCACATAAGCAAATTTCTTCTCATGAATAGTAGTCGGAGCAAACTCAACAAAATAACTATCATGTGAGGCATAATCCAATTGAAAATTAAAATCATGCCGACAAGTTTCATGGTTATCATGATTCTTTATAGCATACATGTCATCACAATAATCGTCATAGATAGCAACTTTGTTCTCATAATTAATTGGAACCTCTTCCGAAAGAGTGGATTCATCACTAAATAAAGTCATGACCTCTCCAAATCCACTTTCATAATTGTCACAATAAGATTCAACACCCTCCAAAATAGTGGGATCATTACTTCCTAAAGTTGACACTCTTCCAGACCCACTTTCATCAATATAATCATCATAAATAGGAGGCATGCTATCATCATAATAAATTTGCTCATCAAAACTTGGGGGACTAAAAATATCATCTTCATCAAACATAGCAACCCCAAGCTTGTGGATTTGCATATCATTAGCATCATGGATATTCAAAGAATTCATACTAACAACATTGCAATCATGCTCATCATTCAAATATTTAGTGCCAAACAATTTAATGCATTATTCTTCTTCTAACACTTGATCACAATTTTCCTTTCCATCATTTTCACGAAAGATATTAAAAAGATGAAGCATATGAGGCACCCTCAATTCCATTTTTTGTAGTTTTCTTTTATAGACTAAACTAGTGATAAAACAAGAAACAAAAAGATTCGATTGCAAGATCTAAAGATATACCTTCAAGCACTAACCTCCCTGACAACGGCGCCAGAAAAGAGCTTAGTTGACGGGGTGTTAGTGCCACTTACCTAGCCTCCCCGGCAACGGCGCCAGAAAAGAGCTTGATGTCTACTACGCAACCTTCTTCTTGTAGACGTTGTTGGGCCTCCAAGTGCAGAGGTTTGTAGGACAGTAGCAAATTTCCCTCAAGTGGATGACCTAAGGTTTATCAATCCGTGGGAGGCGTAGGATGAAGATGGTCTCTCTCAAACAACCCTGCAACCAAATAACAAAGAGTCTCTTGTGTCCCCAACACACCCAATACAATGGTAAATTGTATAGGTGCACTAGTTCGGTGAAGAGATGGTGATACAAGTGCAATATGGATGGTAGATATAGGTTTTTGTAATCTGAAAATATAAAAACAGCAAGGTAACTAATGGTAAAAGTGAACACAAACGGTATTGCAATGCTTCGAAACAAGGCCTAGGGTTCATACTTTCACTAGAGCAAGTTCTCTCAACAATAATAACATAATTAGATCATATACTATCCCTTAGCATGCAACAAAGAGTCATTCCAAAGTTACCAATAGCGGAGAACAAACGAAGAGATTATTGTAGGGTACAAAACCACCTCAAAGTTATCCTTTCTGATCGATCTATTCAAGAGTCTGTAGTAAAATAACACGAAGCTATTCTTTCCGTTTGATCTATCCTAGAGTTCGTACTAGAATAACACCTTAAGACACAAATCAACCAAAACCCTAATGTCACCTAGATACTCCAATGTCACCACAAGTATCCGCGGGTACGATTATACGATATGCATCACACAATCTTAGATTCATCTATTCAACCAACACAAAGAACTTCAAAGAGTGCCTCAAAGTTTCTACCGGAGAGTCAATACAAAAATGTGTACCAACCCCTATGCATAAGTTCACAAGGTCACTGAACCCGCAAGTTGATCACCAAAACATACATCAAGTAGATCACGTGAATATCCCATTGTCACCACAGATAAGCACATGCAAGACGTACATCAAGTGTTCTCAAATCCTTAAAGACTCAATCCGATAAGATAACTTCAAAGGGAAAACTCAATCCATTACAAGAGAGTAGAGGGGGAGAAACATCATAAGATCCAACTATAATAGCAAAGCTCGCGGTACATTAAGATCGTGCCATATCAAGAACACGAGAGAGAGAGAGAGAGAGAGAGAGATCAAACACATAGCTACTAGTACATACCCTCAGCCCCGAGGGTGAACTACTCCCTCCTCGTCATGGAGAACGCCGAGATGATGAAGATGGCCACCGGTGAGGGGTCCCCCTTCGGCAGGGTGCCGGAACAATGTCCCGATTGGTTTTTGGTGGCTACAGAGGCTTGCGGCGGCGGAACTCCCGATCTAGGTTTCTTTCTAGGGGTTTCTGTATTTATAGGAATTTTTGGCATCGGTCTCACGTCAGGGGGGTCCCCGAGTCGTCCATGAGGCAGGGGGACGCGCCCAGGGGCTAGGGCGTGCCCTCCACCCTCGTGGACGGCTCGGGACTCTTCTGTCCCAACTATTTTACTCCGGGGGCTTCTTTTGGTCCATAAAAAAAATCAAAAATTGGCACGTCAATTGGACTCCGTTTGGTATTCCTTTTCTGTAAAACTCAAAACAAGGAAAAATAGAAATTGGCACTTGGCTCTAGGTTAAATTGTTAGTCCCAAAAATCATATAAAATAGCATATAAATGCATATAAAACATCCTAGATGGATAATATAATAGCATGGAACAATAAAAAATTATAGATACGTTGGAGACGTATCAGGGAGGCAGCGAGCGAGACGGTCCAGGGGCCTCTCCAGCAGCCCGGACAAGATCGGCGATGCGGTCCAGCCAGTCCTCATAGAGGTCATTGGTTGGGCGGTAGTGCAGAAGCTCGCGTGCCATGAGCAACGCAGCCTGCGCGTTCGTCGGGCCGCGACGAGCATAGGAAGACGAAGCAGTCGTTGGAGTCAGCGATGGAGTCGCGGTACGTCCATCATGCCGCGCAGAAGGCTGCAACGATGAAGCATGCTGCTCGTGGGCCGCGGGGCCGGTGGCAGCATTAGCCGCAGGCGATGGGGAACGACGGGGGGTGCAGTCGCCCACAGGTGCTGTCTGGGCGACACGGGCGGCGAGGGTGGCCCAACGCTCAGCAAGAACTCAACGGGCATCATCCATGAGAACAACGGAACAGTGACAGATCGACCGGCGGGAGAGAGACTCCGACGCACCCCTACCTGGCACGTGATACGTCCATTTTGCATCATGCTTTTATATCGATATTTATTGCATTATGGGCTGTTATTACACATTATGTTACAATACTTATGCCTATTCTTTCTTATTTTACAAGGTTTACATAAGGAGGGAGAATGCCGGCAGCTGGAATTCTGGGCTGGAAAGGAGCAAATATTAGAGACCTATTCTGCACAACTCCAAAAGTCCTGAAACTCCACGAAAGTTATTTTTGGAAATAATAAAAAATACTAGAAGAAGAATCCACGTCAGGGGGCCTCCACCTGTCCACGAGGGTGGGGGCGCGCCCCCTGCCTCGTGGGCCCCTTGTTGGCCCTCCGGTGCCCATCTTTTGCTATATGAAGTCTTTCGTCTGAAGAAAAATCATAAGCAAGCTTTCGGGACGACACTCCGCCGCCATGAGGCAGAACCTTGGCGGAACCAATCTAGGGCTCCGGCAGAGCTGTTCTGTCGGGGACACTTCCCTCCGGGAGGGGGAAATCATCGCCATCGTCATCACCAACGCTCCTCTCATCGGGAGAGGGCAATCTCCATCAACATCTTCACCAGCACCATCTCCTCTCAAACCCTAGTTCATCTCTTGTATCCAATTCTTGTCTCTAAGTCTGGGATTGGTACCTGTAGGTTGCTAGTAGTGTTGATTACTCCTTGTAGTTGATGCTAGTTGGTTTATTTGGTGGAAGATCATATGTTCAGATCCTATATGCATATTAATACCCCTCTGATTATGAACATGAATATGCTTCGTGAGTAGTTACGTTTGTTCCTGAGGACATGGGAGAAGTATTAGTAGTCATGTGAATTTGGTATTCGTTCGATATTTTGATGAGATGTATGTTGTCTATCCTCTAGTGGTGTTATGTGAACGTCGACTACATAGCACTTCACAATTATTTGGGCCTAGAGGAGGGCATTGGGAATTATTAAGTAGATGATGGGTTGCTAGAGTGACAGAAGCTTAAATCCTAGTTTATGCGTTGCTTCGTAAGGGGCTGATTTGGATCCATATGTTTCATGCTATGGTTAGGTTTACCTTAATACTTTTGTTGTAGTTGCGGATGCTTGCAATAGAGGTTAATCATAAGTGGGATGCTTGTTCAAGTAAGGACAGCACCCAAGCACCGGTCCACCCACATATCAAATTATCAAAGTACCGAACGCGAATCATATGAACGTGATGAAAACTAGCTTGACGATAATTCCCATGTGTCCTCGGGAGCGCTTTTCTCTATATAAGAGTTTGTCCAGGCTTGTCCTTTGCTATAAAAAGGATTGGTCCACCTTGCTGCACTTTATTTACTTTTGTTACTTGTTGCTCGTTACAAATTATCCTATCACAAAATTATTTGTTACCTATAATTTCAGTGCTTGCAGAGAATACCATGCTGAAACCGCTTGTCATTTCCTTCTGCTCCTCGTTGGGTTCGACACTCTTACTTATCGAAAGGACTACGATAGATCCCCTATACTTGTGGGTCATCAAGACTCTTTTCTGGCACCGTTGCCGGAGAGTGAAGTGCCTTTGGTAGGTTGAATTAGGTAAGGAATTTTTTTGATAGTGTGCTGAAATTTACTGTCACTTGTTACTATGGAAAGTAATCCTCTGAGGGGCTTGTTCGGGGTATCTTCACCCCGACCAGTAGAGCAAAGAGTTGCTCCTCAACCTACTGAACCTACTGAAGATGGAAATGTCTACTTTGAAATTCCTTCAGGTATGTTAGAAAAACTGCTAGCTAATCCTTTTGCAGGAGATGGAACAATGCATCCTGATGAGCACCTAATCTATGTGGATGAAGTTTGTGGATTATTTAAGCTTGCAGGTATACCCGGTGATTTTATTAAGAAGAAGGTCTTCCCTTTATCTTTGAAGGGAGATGCATTGACATGGTATAGGCTATGTGATGATACAGGATCATGGAACTACAAACGATTGAAATTGGAATTTCATCATAAATTTTATCCTATGCATCTTGTTCATCGTGATCGCAATTATATATATAATTTTTGGCCTCGCGAAGGAGAAAGCATCGCTCAAGCTTGGGGGAGGCTTAAATCAATGTTATATTCATGCCCCAATCATGAGCTCTCAAGAGAAATGATTATTCAAATTTTTTATGCTCGGCTTTCTGATAACAATCGCACCATGCTCGATACTTGTTGTGCTGGCTCTTTTATGATGAAGACTATTGAATTCAAATGGGATTTATTGGATAGAATTAAACGCAACTCTGAAGATTGGGACCTCGACGAAGGTAAGGAGTCAGGTATGACACCTAAGTTTGATTGTGTTAAATCTTTTATGGATACCGATGCTTTTTGTAAATTTAGCACTAAATATGGACTTGACTCTGAGATAGTAGCCTCTTTCTGTGAATCTTTTGCTGCTCATATTGATCTCCGTAAGGAGAAGTGGTTTAAATATCATCCTCCCATAGAAGTAAAAGTAGCTGCACCTATTAAAGTTGAAGAAAAGACTATCACTTATAATGATCCTATTGTTCCTACTTCTTATGTTGAGAAACCACCTTTCCCTGTTAGAATAAAGGATCATGCTAAAGCTTCAACTGTGGTTCGTAAAATCAATATTAGAACTTATACACCTCCTGAGCAAATTAAAGTTGAACCTAATATTGCTATTGTTAAAGATCTCTTGTCTGATAATATTGATGGGTATGTTATTTATTTCTGTGATGAAACTGCTAGAATTGCTAAACCTTGTGCTAAAGATAAACATAGACCTGTGGTAGGCATGCCTGTTATTTTTGTTAAAATAGGAGATCATTGTTATCATGGCTTATGTGATATGGGTGCTAGTGCTAGTGCAATACCTTTTGACTTATACAAAGAAATTATGCATGATATTGCACCTGCTGAGATAGAAGATATTGATGTCACAATTAAACTTGCCAATAGAGATACTATTTCACCAATGGGAATTGTTAGAGATGTTGAAGTCTTGTGTGGGAAAACTAAATATCCTGCTGATTTTCTTGTTCTTGGTTCCCCACAAGATAGCTTTTGTCCCATTATATTTGGTAGACCCTTCTTGAACACTGTTAATGCTAAGATAGACTGCAAAAAGGATGTTGTTACTATTGGTTTGGGTGATATGTCTCATGAGTTTAATTTCTCTAAATTTCGTAGACAACACCGTGAAGAGGAATTGCCTAGCAAGGATGAAATAATTGGTCTTGCTTCTATTGCCGTACCTCCTAGTGATCCTTTAGAACAATATTTGCTAGACCATGAAAATGATATGTTTATGAATGAAAGAAGGGAAATAGATGAAGTATTCTTTAAACAGGAACCTATCCTGAAACACAATTTGCTTGTTGAAATCCTAGGGGATCCTCCTCCACCCAAGGGTGATCCCGTGTTTGAGCTTAAACCGTTGCCTGATACTCTTAAATATGCTTATCTTGATGAGAAAAAGATATATCCTATTATTATTAGTGCTAACCTTTCAGAGCATGAAGAAGAGAGATTATTGAAAACTCTGAAGAAGCACCGTGCTGTTATTGGATATACTCTTGATGATCTTAAGGGCATTAGTCCCACTCTATGTCAACATAAAATAAATTTGGAGAAAGATGCCAAACCAGTTCGTGATCATCAACGACGGCTGAATCCTAAGATGAAAGAAGTGGTAAGAAAGGAGATACTAAAGCTTCTTGAGGCAGGTATTATTTATCCCATTGCTGATAGTCTGTGGGTAAGTCATGTCCATTGTGTCCCTAAGAAGGGAGGTATTACTGTCGTTCCTAATGATAAAGATGAATTGATCCCGCAAAGAATTATTACAGGTTATAGGATGGTAATTGATTTCCGCAAATTAAATAAAGCTACTAAAAAGGATCATTACCCCTTACCTTTTATCGATCAAATGCTAGAAAGATTATCCAAACGCACACATTTTTGCTTTCTAGATGGCTATTCTGGTTTCTCTCAAATACCTGTGTCAGCCGATGATCAATCAAAGACCACTTTTACTTGCCCTTTTGGTACTTTTGCTTATAAATGTATGCCTTTTGGTTTATGTAATGCACCTGCTACCTTTCAAAGATGCATGATGGCTATATTCTCTGACTTTTGTGAAAAGATTTGTGAGGTTTTCATGGATGATTTCTCCGTTTATGGACCCTCTTTTGATGATTGCTTGAGCAACCTTGATCGAGTTTTGCAGAGATGTGAAGAAACTAATCTTGTCTTGAATTGGGAGAAGTGCCACTTTATGGTTAATGAAGGTATTGTCTTGGGGCATAAAGTTTCTGAAAGAGGTATTGAGGTTGATAAAGCCAAGGTTGATGCCATTGAAAAGATACCATGTCCCAAGGACATCAAAGGTATAAGAAGTTTCCTTGGTCACACTGGATTTTATAGGAGGTTCATTAAGGACTTCTCTAAAATTTCTCGGCCTTTGACTAATCTATTACAAAAAGATATACCATTTGTTTTTGATGATGATTGTGTAGAAGCATTTGAAATACTTAAGAAAGCATTGATCTCTGCACCTATTGTTCAGCCACCTGATTGGAATTTACCATTTGAAATTATGTGTGATGCTAGTGATTATGCTGTAGGTGCTGTTCTAGGGCAAAGAGTTGATAAGAAATTAAATGTTATCCAATATGCTAGTAAAACTCTAGACAATGCTCAAAGAAATTATGCTACTGCTGAAAAAGAATTCTTAGCAGTTGCATTTTCTTGTGATAAGTTCAGACCTTATATTGTTGATTCTAAAGAAACTATTCACACTGATCATGCTGCTATTAAATATCTTATGGAAAAGAAAGATGCTAAACCTAGACTTATTAGATGGGTTCTCTTGCTACAAGAATTTGATTTGCATATTATTGATAGAAAGGGAGCTGAGAACCCCGTTGCAGACAACTTGTCTAGGTTAGAAAATGTTCTTGATGACCCACTACCTATTGATGATAGCTTTCCTAATGAGCAACTAAATGTCATAAATACTTCTCGTACTGCTCCATGGTATGCTGATTATGCTAATTACATCATTGCTAAATTCATACAACCTAGTTTCACATACCAACAAAAGAAAATGTTTTTCTATGATTTGAGACATTACTTTTGGGATGACCCACATCTTTATAAAGAAGGAGTAGATGGTGTTATTAGACGTTGTGTACCTGAGCATGAACAGGAACATATCCTACGTAAGTGTCACTCCGAGGCTTATGGAGGACACCACGCTGGAGATAGAACTGCACATAAGGTATTGCAATCCGGTTTTTATTGGCCTACTCTCTTCAAGGATGCCCGTAAGTTTGTCTTGTCTTGTGATGAATGTCAAAGAATTGGTAATATTAGTAGACGTCAAGAAATGCCTATGAATTATTCACTTGTTATTGAACCATTTGATGTTTGGGGCTTTGATTATATGGGACCTTTTCCTGCCTCTAATGGATATACACATATTTTAGTTGCTGTTGATTACGTTACTAAGTGGGTAGAAGCTATTCCAACTAGTAGTGCTGATCATAACACTTCTATTAAAATGCTTAAAGAAGTTATTTTTCTGAGGTTTGGAGTCCCTAGATATTTAATGACTGATGTTGGTTCACATTTTATTCATGGTGCTTTTCGTAAAATGCTTGCTAAGTATGATGTTAATCATAGAATTGCATCTCCTTATCACCCGCAGTCTAGTGGTCAAGTAGAATTGAGTAATAGAGAGCTCAAATTAATTTTGCAAAAGACTGTCAATAGATCTAGAAAGAATTGGTCCAAGAAACTTGATGATGCATTATGGGCCTATAGAACTGCATATAAAAATCCTATGGTTATGTCTCCATATAAAATGGTTTATGGAAAAGCCTGTCACTTACCTCTCGAACTAGAAAATAAGGCTTATTAGGCTATTAAAGAGCTCAATTATGATTTCAAACTTGCCGGTGAGAAGAGGTTATTTGACATTAGCTCACTTGATGAACGGAGAACCCAAGCTTATAAGAATGCCAAGTTGTTTAAAGAAAAAGTTAAAAGATGGCATGACAAACGAATACAAAAGCGTGAGTTTAATGTAGGTGATTATGTATTGCTATACAACTCTCGTTTATGATTTTTTGCAGGAAAACTTCTCTCTAAATGGGAAGGCCCTTACGTTATCGAGGAGGTCTATCATTCCGGTGCCATAAAAATCAACAACTTCGAAGGCACAAATCCGAAGGTGGTGAACGGTCAAAGAAATCAAACATTATATCTCAGGTAATCCTATAAATGTTGAAACCAATGTTATTGAAACCGTAACCCCTGAGGAATACATAAGGGACACTTTCCGGAATGTTTCAGACTCCGAAAAGGAATATGTATGTGGTACGGTAAGTAAACCGACTCCAAAACAGTTTTTATGGCAATATTTCTCCGTTTTGGAATATTTAGAAAAATAGAAAAATAAGAAGCAGTTTGGGAAGGACACGAGGCCTCCACGAGGGTGGAGGGCGCGCCCTACCCTACTGGGTGCGCCCCCTACCTCGTGGGCACCTCGTGTGCTCTCCGGACTCCGTTTTCTTGCACGATACGTATTTTGGTCGGTAAAAATTCATTATATATTCTCCCGAAGGTTTTGACTCCTGTATCACGCAAATATCCTCTGTTCTTGTTTCGAGCTATTTTTCTGACAGATCTAGATCATCATGACGTCTCCAAGTGCCCCGAAGGACAAGTTCTTCGAGAAGGTCATCAATCCCTACCTCGCGGAGGTGCTGCAACACCCTCAAACCATTGAGATGCATGAGGGGGTGCTGCACATCTGCGATGTTGAGGGACCACGGAGGACCGAAAGCGTGGAGACAAGGCTTGAAGCAATGGAGAAACAAGTTTTCAAGTGCCAGGAGTTGGTGGAGCGTGGACTTGACTCTAATCACATAATGATCACGGAGTTCACCAACAACCACAAGTTGGATGCCAAGGACATTGGGGAGGCCATCTTCAAGCTCCACGACAACGTGGAGCACCTCCAAGCCCAAATCTATGACCTGCAAAACCAAAACAGTGAGTATGAACATAGATTCAAGAGGATGAGTTTGGCTGCAGATTTAAGGATCCCGGAGACTCGATCATCCTTCTATGATGGTGAGCCTATGCCTTGGAAGATGGACGACAAGCCTACATCATCAACAATCCCTTCACCAGCAAAGGAGACATAATCATATGGATATGGGCACTCCCCTTGGCAACTGCCAAGCTTGGGGGAGATGCCCCGGTATCGTATCACCACCACATCTCCTATCTTTACCGTTTTTCTTAGTTCGATCCTATTATTAGTATCTTGATCTAGTAGAATAAGTTTTGGTATGATCTAGATTTGAGTTTTGCTTTATGATCCCTCTATGTAATCGAGTCCGTGAGCTATATATAATAAAGATTAGTGTTGAGTCAAGGGCCTGATTATTTTGCCATGATCTTGAGGGAATAAAAGAAAAAGAATAAAAAAAGAAACAAAGAGATCATATTGATCTTATGGAAAGTAATGACTTCACATAGAAAGAGTATGATGATTAAAAATTGTTGAGAGTTGACAAACATAGCTTTGGTCATTGTTGCAGTTAATAGGAAGTAATAAAGAAAGAGGGGTTTCACATATAAATATACTATCTTGGACATCTTTTATGATTGGGAGCACTCATTAAAATATGACATGCTAAAGAGTTGATGTTGGACAAGGAAGACAACGTAATGGGTTATGGTTTCTTATATCTGAGATAAAGTATATTGTCATGGATCATCCAACATGTTGAGCTTGCCTTTCCCCCTCATGCTAGCCAAATTCTCTGCACCAAGTAGAGATACTACTTGTGCTTCCAAAAACCCTTAAACCAGTTTTGCCATGAGAGTCCACCATATCTACCTATGGATTGAGTAAGATCCTTCAAGTAAGTTGTCATCGGTGCAAGCAATAAAAATTGCTCTCTAAATATGTATGATTGATTGGTGTGGAGGAAATAAGCTTTATACGATCTTGTGATGTGGAAGAAATAAAAGCGACGGACTGCATAATAAAGGTTCATATCACAAGTGGCAATATAAAGTGATGTTCTTTCGCATTAAGATTTTGTGCATCCAACCCTGAAAGCGCATGGCAACCTCTGCTTCCCTCTGCGAATGGCCTATCTTTTATTATTATCTTCTACCTTATGCAAGAGTCATGGTGATCTTCACCTTTCCTTTTTACATTTTATCCTTTGGCAAGCACAGGATGTTGGAAAGATCCTGATATATATATCTAATTAGATGTGGGTTAGCATGAATTATTATTGTTGACATTACCCTTGAGGTAAAAGGTTGGGAGGCGAAACTATAAGCCCCTATCTTTCTCTGTGTCCGATTAAAACTCCGTAACCACAAGTATTGCATGAGTGTTAGCAATTCTGAAAGACTAAATGATAGTTGAGTATGTGGACTTGCTAGAAAGCTCTGCATAGACTCTTTATGATGTTATGATAAATTGCAATTGCTTGAATGACTGAGATTATAGTTTGTTAGTTCTCAATAAAGTTTCTGATTCATACTTTGCATTGTGAATAGATTATTACTTGAGCATAAGAAGTCATATGACAATCTCCATATATGTTGCTGTTATGAGAATAATCATGATGCCCTCATGTCCGTATTTTATTTTATCGACACCTCTACCTCTAAACATGTGGACATATTTATCGTTATCGGCTTTCGCTTGAGGACAAGCGAGGTCTAAGCTTGGGGGAGTTGATACGTCCATTTTGCATCATGCTTTTATATCGATATTTATTGCATTATGGGCTGTTATTCCACATTATGTTACAATACTTATGCCTATTCTCTCTTCTTTTACAAGGTTTACATAAGGAGGGAGAATGCCGGCAGCTGGAATTCTGGGCTGGAAAAGGAGCAAATATTAGAGACCTATTCTGCACAACTCCAAAAGTCCTAAAACTCCATGAAAGTTATTTTTGGAAATAATAAAAAATACTGGAAGAATAATCCACGTCAGGGGGGCCTCCACCTGTCCACGAGGGTGGGGGGCGCGCCCTACCCCCCTGGGCACGCCCCCTGCCTCATGGGTCCCTTGTTGGCCCTCCGGTGCCCATCTTCTGCTATATGAAGTCTTTCATTCAAAGAAAATCATAAGCAAGCTTTCGGGATGACACTCCGCCGCCACGAGGCGGAACCTTGGCGGAACCAATCTAGGGCTCCGACTTAGCTCTTCTGCCGGGGACACTTCCCTCCGGGAGGGGGAAATCATCGCCATCATCATCACCAACGCTCCTCTTATCGGGAGAGGGCAATCTCCATCAACATCTTCACCAGCACCATCTCCTCTCAAACCCTAGTTCATCTCTTGTATCCAATTCTTGTCTCTAAGTCTGGGATTGGTACCTGTAGGTTGCTAGTAGTGTTGATTACTCCTTGTAGTTGATGCTAGTTGGTTTATTTGGTGGAAGATCATATGTTCAGATCCTATATGCATATTAATACACCTCTGATTATGAACATGAATATGCTTTGTGAGTAGTTACGTTTGTTCATGAGGACATGGGAGAAGTCTTGCTATTAGTAGTCATGTGAATTTGGTATTTGTTTGATATTTTGATGAGATGTATGTTGTCTATCCTCTAGTGGTGTTATGTGAACGTCGACTACATAACACTTCACCATTATTTGGGCCTAGAGGAGGGCACTGGGAATTAATAAGTAGATGATGGGTTGCTAGAGTGACAGAAGCTTAAACCCTAGTTTATGCGTTGCTTCGTAAGGGGCTGATTTGGATCCATATGTTTCATGCTATGGTTAGGTTTACCTTAATACTTTTATTGTAGTTGCGGATGCTCGCAATAGAGGTTAATCATAAGTGGGATGCTTGTTCAAGTAAGGATAGCACCCAAGCACCGGTCCACCCACATATCAAATTATCAAAGTACCGAACGCGAATCATATGAACATGATGAAACCTAGCTTGACGATAAGTCCCATGTGTCCTCGGGAGAGCGTTTCTCTATATAAGAGTTTGTCCAGGCTTGTCCTTTGCTACAAAAAGGATTGGGCCACCTTGCTGCACTTTATTTACTTTTGTTACTTGTTGCTCGTTACAAATTATCCTATCACAAAACTATCTGTTATCCATAATTTCAGTGCTTGCAGAGAATACCTTGCTGAAAACCGCTTGTCATTTCCTTCCGCTCCTCGTTGGGTTCGACACCCATACTTATCGAAAGGACTACGATAGATCCCCTATACTTGTGGGTCATCAGCATGCCAAATGTCAGATTCAGGGCTCCGCAGACCCAAGAAAGATTCAAACTCTAGGGTGTGTGCGAAGAACTCGAGCTCCCCAGCCTACCAACTCGTCACTCTCACAACCTAGCTCAATGAACTGGAAGAGAAAGGGACACGGCAGTTTACCCAGGTTCGGGCCACTTTGCGGTGTAAAACCCTACTCCTACTTTGTGGTGGATTGGCCTCGAGGTGGGCTGAGGATGAACTAGTACAGAGGAAGAACTACCTCAGGAGGTGTGTTCTTGTGTTGGTGTGAGCTGGTGAGGGTTCGGATGGTCCGATCCCCTTCTATGGTGGTGGCTAGGCTATATTTATAGTGGCCTTGGTCCTCTTTCCCCAAAATGAATGCGGGAAGGGAACCCACAACGGCCAAGTTTGAAGGGAGACAAATAGTACATCTTATCCTGACGAAAGGTGGTCTTCGCCTACAAAGCTTTTGGTCGTGACGTCGTGGTGGGCTCGGCGATGACCTCCTTCCTATCGTCCTGGCGGTCTTGGTCTTGTAGCACGAAAATGGAAACCTTTGGCTGATTCCTCAGGACTCCACGCCTGCGCTTGCCTCCTTAGCACCAAAGAGGAAACCTGCTGTACTGCGCCCACTGGCGCCCGCCTGGCCTTGGTTGTCATGGCTTGCATCACCTCAACCT
Organism: Triticum aestivum; assembly: GCF_018294505.1. Lineage (NCBI taxonomy): Eukaryota > Viridiplantae > Streptophyta > Magnoliopsida > Poales > Poaceae > Triticum > Triticum aestivum. The sequence continues at coordinate 136,507,852 of NC_057799.1, read as the reverse complement.
CATGAGGTGGGCGCCTTCATAGGAATCTCTGCTCCTCAGGAGCCAGACTAGGGGCCGCTCCTTGTGGAGGTCTTGGCGTTGCCCGCCTCGCGAGGCTTGGACCCTCGCGAGGGTCTTGTGTTGTCGATGCTGAAGATGGGCCGTACCAGTCCATTGATGGAGCCACGCCGTGGGCGGCAGACAGGCAAGTCTGGGTACCCCGGTTCCTAGAACACCGACAACAGGCCTTGGGGAGAAAAGGAAGGAGGGAAGTCGGCCTCCCCTTTGAAGGAAATATTCGCTAGAGGCAATAATAAAGTTATTATTTATTTCCTTATTTCATGATAAATTTGTATTATTCATGCTAGAATTGTATTAACCGGAAACTTAGTACATGTGTGAATACATAGACAAAACAAAGTGTCCCTAGTATGCCTCTACTTGACTAGCTCATTTATCAAAGATGGTTATGTTTCCTAACCATAGACATGTGTTGTCATTTGATGAATGGGATCACATCATTAGGAGAATGATGTGATAGACAAGACCCATTCGTTAGCTTAGAATTATGATTGTTACAGTTTCATTGCTACTACTTTCTTCATGACTTATACATGTTCCTCAGACTATGAGATTATGCAACTCCCGAATACCGGAGGAACACCTTGTGTGCTATCAAACGTCACAACGTAACTGGGTGATTATAAAAATGCTCTACAGATGTCTCTGATGGTGTTTGTTGAGTTGGCATAGATCGAGATTAGGATTTGCCACTCCGTGTATCGGAGAGGTATCTCTGGGCCCTCTCGGTAATGCACATCACCATAAGCCTTGCAAGTAATGTGAATAATGAGTTAGTTGCGGGATGATGCATTACGGAACGACTAAAGAAACTTGCTGGTAATGAGATTGAACTAGGTATTGAGATACCGACGATCGAATCTCGGGCAAGTAACATACCGATGACAAAGGGAACAACGTATATTGCTATGCGGTTTGACCGGTAAAGATCTTCGTGGAATATGTGGGAGCCAATATGAACATACAGGTTCCGCTATTGGTTATTTACCGGAGACGTGTCTCGGTCATGTCTACATAGTTCTCGAACCCGTAGGGTCCGCACGCTTAACGTTCGGTGACGATCAGTATTATGAGGTTATGTGTTTTAATGAACTGAAGGTTGTTCGGAGTCCCGGATGTGATCACGGATATGACGAGGGGTCTTGAAATGGTCGAGACATAAAGATTGATATATTGGACGACTATGTTTGGACTTCGGAATGGTTCCGGGTGAGTTCGGGCATATACCGGAGTACCGGGGGGTTACCGGAACCCCCCGGGGGCTATATGGGCCTTCATGGGCCTTAGTGGAAATAGAGGGCAGCAAGGGAGCTGTGGGGCGCCCCCCTAGGTCCAAACCGAATTGGTTTAGGGCTTGGGGGTCGGCCCCCTCTTTCCTTCTCCCCTCCTCCTCTTTCCTTCCCCTCCTAGTTGGACTAGGAAAGGGGGAACCTACTCCTAGTAGGAGTAGGATTCCCCCCTTGGGGCGCACCCTATGAGGCCGCCAGCCCCTCCCCTTGCTCCTTTATATACGGGGGCAGGGGGCACCCTAGAACACACAAGTTGATTGTTTCCAGCCGTGTGCGGTGCCCCCCTCCACCATAATCCACCTCGGTCATATCGTCGTAGTGCTTAGGCGAAGCCCTGCGCCGGTAGCTTCATCATCACCGTCATCACACTGTCATGCTGATGAAACTCTCCCTCGACACTCTGCTGGATCTTGAGTTCGTGGGACGTCACCGAGCTGAATGTGTGCAGATTGCGGAGGTGTCGTACTTTCGGTACTAGGATCGGTCGATCGTGAAGACGTACGACTACATCAACCGTGTTGTCATAACGCTTCCGCTTATGGTCTACGTGGGTACGTGGACAACACTCTCCCCTCTCGTTTCTATGCATCACCATGATCTTGCGTGTGTGTAGGATTTTTTTTGAAATTACTACGTTCCCCAACAGTGGCATCCGAGCTAGGTTTATGCGTAGATGTTATATGCATGAGTAGAACACAAGTGAGTTGTGGGCGATAATAGTCATACTGCTTACCAGCATGTCATACTTTGATTCGGCGGTATTGTTGGATGAAGCGGCCCGGACCGACATTACACGTGCACTTACGCGAGACTGGTTCTACCGACGTGCTTCACACACAGGTGGCTGGCGGGTGTCAGTTTCTGCAACTTTAGTTGAATCGAGTGTGACTACGCCCGGTCCTTGTTGAAGGTTAAAATAGCACATACTTGACGAAAAATTGTTGTGGTTTTGATGCGTAGGTAAGAATGGTTCTTGCTCAGCCCATAGCAGCCACGTAAAACTTGCAATAACAAAGTAGAGGACGTCTAACTTGTTTTTGCAGGGCATGTTATGATGTGATATGGTCCAGACATGATGGTAAATTTTATTTTATGAGATAATCATGTTTTGTAACGGAGTTATCGGCAACTGGCAGGAGCCATATGGTTGTCGCTTTATTGTATGAAATGCAATCGCCATGTAATTGCTTTACTTTATCACTAAGCGGTAGCGATAGTCGTAGAAGCAATAGTTGGCGAGACGACAATGATGCTATGATGGAGATCAAGGTGTCGCGCCGGTGACGATGGTGATCATGACGGTGCTTTGGAGATGGAGATCAAAGGCACAAGATGATGATGGCCATATCATATCACTTATATTGATTGCATGTGATGTTTATCCTTTATGCATCTTATTTTGCTTAGTTCGACGGTAGCATTATAAGATGCTGTCTCACTAAATTTCAAGGTACAAGTGTTCTCCCTGAGTATGCACCGTTGCAAAAGTTCGTCGTGCCTAGACACCACGTGATGATCGGGTGTGATAAGCTCTACGTTCACATACAACGGGTGCAAGCTAGTTTTGCACACGCAAAATACTCGGGTTAAACTTGATGATCCTAGCATATGCAGATATGGCCTCGGAACACTGAGACCGAAAGGTCGAGCGTGAATCATATAGTAGATATGATCAACATAGTGATGTTCACCATTGAAAACTACTCCATCTCACGTGATGATCGGACATGGTTTAGTAGATTTGGATCACGCGATCACTTGGATGATTAGAGGGATGTCTATCTTAGTGGGAGTTCTTAAGTAATTTTGTTAACTGAACTTTCATTTATCATGAACTTAGTACCTGATAGTATTTTGCATGTCCATGTTATTGTAGATAGATGGCCCGTGCTGTTGTTCTGTTGAATTTTAATGTGTTCCTAGAGAAAGCTAAGTTGAAAGATAGCAACTACACGGACTGGGTTCGTAACTTGAGGATTATCCTCATTGCTGCACAGAAGAATTACGTCCTGGAAGCACCGCTAGGTGCCAAACCCGCTTCAGGAGCAACGCCAGATGTTATGAACGTCTGGCAGAGCAAAGTTGATGACTACTCGATAGTTCAGTGTGCCATGCTTTACGGCTTATAACCGGGACTTCAACGACGTTTTGAACGTCATGGAGCATATGAGATGTTCCAGGAGTTGATGTTAATATTTCAAGCAAATGCCCGGATAGAGAGATATGAAGTTCTGTCAGTGAACATATACTCAAAATGTGTGGGTATAATAATCACTTGATTCAACTCAGAGTTAATCTTCCTGATGATAGTGTCATTGACAGAATTCTTCAATCACTGCCACCAAGCTACAAGAGCTGCATGATGAACTATAATATGCATGGGATGGACAAGACAATTCCTGAGGTCTTCGCAATGCTAAAAGCTGCGGAGGTAGAAATCAAGAAGGAGCATCAAGTGTTGATGGTCAACAAGACCACCAGTTTCAAGAAAAAGGGTAAAGGGAAGAAGGGGAACTTCAAGAAGAACGGCGAACAAGTTGCTGCTCAAGTGAAGAAGCCCAAGTCTGGACCTAAGTCTGAGACTGAGTGCTTCTACTGCAAGGGACTGGTCACTAGAAGCGGAACCGCCCCAAGTATTTGGCGGATAAGAAGGATGGCAAGGTGAACAAAGGTATATGTGATATACATGTTATTGATGTGTACCTTGCTAATGCTCGCAGTAGTACCTGGGTATTTGATACTGGTTCTGTTGCTAATATTTGACTACGGATTAAGCGAAGATTGGCTAAGGACGAGGTGACGATGCGCGTGGGAAATGGTTCCAAAGTCGATGTGATCGCAGTCGGCATGATACCTCTACATCTACCTTCGGGATTAGTTTTAGACCTGAATAATTGTTATTTGGTGCCAGCATTAAGCATGAACATTATATCTGGATCTTGTTTGATGCGAGACGGTTATTCATTTAAATCAGAGAATAATGGTTGTTCTATTTATATGAGTAATATCTTTTATGGGCATGCACCCTTGAAGAGTGGTCTATTTTTGTTGAATCTCGATAGTAGTGACACACATATTCATAATATTGAAGCCAAAAGATGCAGATTTGACAATGATAGTGCAACTTATATGTGGCATTGCCGTTTGGGTCATATTGGTGTAAAGCGCATGAAGAAACTCCATTCTGATGGACTTTTGGAATCACTTGATTATGAATCACTTGGTACTTGCGAACCATGCCTCATGGGCAAGATGACTAAAACTCCGTTCTTCGGAACAATGGAGCGAGCAACAGATTTGTTGGAAATCATACATACTGATGTATGTGGTCCAATGAATGTTGAGGCTCGCGGCGGGTATCATTATTTTCTCACCTTCACAGATGATTTGAGTAGATATGGGTATATCTACTTGATGAAGCATAAGTCTGGAACATTTGAAAAGTTCAAAGAATTTCAGAGTGAAGTGGAAAATCATCATAACAAGAAAATAAAGTTTCTACGATCTGATCGTGGAGGAGAATATTTGAGTTACGAGTTTGGTCTTCATTTGAAACAATGCGGAATAGTTTCGCAACTCATGCCACCCAGAACACCACAACGTAATGGTGTGTCCGAACGTCATAATCGTACTTTACTAGATATGGTGCGATCTATGATGTCTCTTACTGATTTAGCGCTATCGTTTTGGGGTTATGCTTTAGAGACGGCTGCATTCACGTTAAATAGGGCACCATCTAAATCCGTTGAGATGACACCTTATAAACTGTGGTTTGGCAAGAAACCAAAGTTGTCGTTTCTTAAAGTTTGGGGCTGCGATGCTGATGTGAAAAAGCTTCAACCTGATAAGCTCGAACCCAAATCGGAGAAATGTGTCTTCATAGAATACCCAAAGGAGACTATTGGGTACACCTTCTATCACAGATCCGAAGGCAAGAAATTCGTTGCTAAGAATGGATCCTTTCTAGAGAAGGAGTTTCTCTCGAAAGAAGTGAGTGGGAGGAAAGTAGAACTTGATGAGGTAACTATACCTTCTCCCTTATTGGAAAGTAGAACTTGATGAGGTAACTGTACCTGCTCCTTTATTGGAAAGTAATTCGTCACAGAAATCTGTTCCTGTGACTCCTACACCAATTAGTGAGGAAGCTAATGATGATGATCATGTAACTTCAGATCAAGTTACTACAGAACCTCGTAGGTCAACCAGAGTAAGATCCGCACCAGAGTGGTATGGTAATCCTGTTCTGGAGGTCATGTTACTTGACCATGATGAACCTACGAACTATGAGGAAGCGATGATGAGCCCAGATTCCGTGAAATGGCTTGAGGCCATGAAATCTGAGATGGGATCCATGTATGAGAACAAAGTGTGGACTTTGATTGACTTTCCCGATGATCGGCAAGCCATCGAGAATAAATGGATCTTCAAGAAGAAGATTGACGCTGATGGTAATGTTACTATCTACAAAGCTCGACTTGTTGCGAAAGGTTTTCAACAATTTCAAGGAGTTCACTACGATGAGTGCTTCTCACCCGTAGCGATGCTTAAGTCCGCCCGAATCATGTTAGCAATTGCTGCATTTTATGATTATGAAATTTGGCAAATGGATGTAAAGATTGCATTCCTGAATGGATTTCTGGAAGAAGAGTTGTATATGATGCAACCTGAAAGTTTTATCGATCCAATGGATGCTAACAAAGTGTGCAAGCTCCAGCGATCCATTTATGGACTGGTGCAAGCATCTCGGAGTTGGAATAAACGTTTTGATAGTGTGATCAAAGCATATGGTTTTATACAGACTTTTGGAGAAGCCTGTATTTATAAGAAAGTGAGTGCGAGCTCTGTAGCATTTGTAATATTATATGTGGATGACATATTGTTGATTGGAAATGATATATAATTTCTGGATAGCATAAAATGATACTTGAACAAGAGTTTTTCAATGAAAGACCTCGGTGAAGCTGCTTATATATTGGGCTTCAAGATCTATAGAGATAGATGAAGATGCTTAATTGGACTTTCATAAAGCACATACCTTCTTAAAGTTTTGAAAAAGTTCAAAATGGAACAGTCAAAGAAGGAGTTCTTGCCTGTATTGCAAGGTGTGAAATTGAGTAAGACTCAAATCCCGACCATAGCAGAAGATAGAAAGAGAATGAAAGTCATTCCCTATGCCTCAGCCATAGGTTCTATAAAGTATGCCTTGCTATGTACCAGATCTATTGTATACCCTACACTGAGTTTGGCAAGGGAGTACAATAGTGATCTAGGAGTAGATCACTAGACAGCGGTCAAAATTATCCATAGTGGAATAAGGATATGTCTCTCGATTATGGAGGTGACGAAAGGTTCATCGTAAAGGGTTGCGTCGATATAAGTTTTGACACTGATCCAGATGACTCTAAGTCTCAATCTGGATACATATTGAAAGTGGGAGCAATTAGCTAGAGTAGCTCCGTGCAGAGCATTGTTGACATATAAATTTGCAAAATACATACAGATCTGAATATGGCAGACCCGTTGACTAAACTTCTCTCACGAGCAAAACATGATCACACCTTAGTAATCTTTTAGTGTTAATCACATGGCGATGTGAACTAAGATTACTGACTCTAGTAATCCCTTTGAGTGTTGGTCACATGGCGATGTGAACTATGGGTGTTAATCACATGGTGATGTGAACTATTGGTGTTAAATCACATGGCGATGTGAACTAGATTATTGACTCTAGTGCAAGTGGGAGACTGAAGGAAATATGCCCTAGAGGCAATAATAAAGTTATTATTTATTTCCTTATTTCATGATAAATGTTTATTATTCATGCTAGAATTGTATTAACCGGAAACTTAGTACATGTGTGAATACATAGACAACACAAAGTGTCCCTAGTATGCCTCTACTCTACTAGCTCGTTTATTAAAGATAGACATGTGTTGTCCTTTGATGAACGGGATCACATCATTAGGATAAAGATGTGATGGACAAGACCCATTCGTTAGCTTAGCATTATGGTCGTTACAGTTTCATTGCTACTGCTTTCTTCATGACTTATACATGTTCCTCAGACTATGAGATTATGCAACTCCCAAATACCGAAGGAACACCTTGTGTGCTATCAAACGTCACAACGTAACTGGGTGATTATAAGATGCTCTAAAGATGTCTCCGATGGTGTTTGTTGAGTTGGCATAGATCGAGATTAGGATTTGTCACTCCGTGTATCGGAGAGGTATCTCTGGGCCCTCTCGGTAATGCACATCACTATAAACCTTGGAAGCAATGCGACTAATGAGTTAGTTGCGGGATGATGCATTACGGAACGAGTAAAGAGACTTGCCGGTAACGAGATTGAACTAGGTATTGAGATACAGACGATCGAATCTCGGGCAAGTAACATACCGATGACAAAGGGAACAACGTATGTTGCTATGCGGTTTGACCGCTAAAGATCTTCGTGGAATATGTGGGAGCCAATATGAACATCCAGGTTCCGCTATTGGTTACTGACCGGAGAGGTGTCCCGGTCATGTCTACATAGTTCTCGAACCCGTAGGGTCTGCACGCTTAACGTTCGGTGATGATCGGTATTATGAGTTTATGTGTTTTGATGAACCGAAGGTTGTTCGGAGTCCCGGATGTGATCACGGACATAACGAGGGGTCTTGAAATGGTCGAGACATAAAGATTGATATATTGGACGACTATGTTTGGACTTCGGAATGGTTCCGGGTGAGTTCGGGCATATACCGGAGTACCGGGGGGTTACCGGAACCCCCCGGGGGCTATATGGGCCTTCATGGGCCTTAGTGGAAATAGAGGGCAGCAAGGGAGCTGTGGGGCGCCCCCCTAGGTCCAAACCGAATTGGTTTAGGGCTTGGGGGTCGGCCCCCTCTTTCCTTCTCCCCTCCTCCTCTTTCCTTCCCCTCCTAGTTGGACTAGGAAAGGGGGAACCTACTCCTAGTAGGAGTAGGATTCCCCCCTTGGGGCTCACCCTATGAGGCCGCCGGCCCCCTCCCCTTGCTCCTTTATATACGGGGGCAGGGGCACCCTAGAACACACAAGTTGACTGTTTCCAGCCGTGTGCGGTGCCCCCTCCACCATAATCCACCTCGGTCATATCGTCGTAGTGCTTAGGCGAGGCCCTGCGCCGGTAGCTTCATCATCAGTGTCATCACACCGTCGTGCTGACGAAACTCTCCCTCAACAATCTGCTGGATCGTGAGTTCCTGGGACGTCAGCGAGCTAAACGTGTGCAGATCGCGGAGGTGTCGTACTTTGGGTACTAGGACTACCGCCCTTTCTTTCCTCCCGTCCCTTCACGCATGAAGATCGTCGTATGTATGTTCGACTTCGGTTGCCGGTGCAATAGCGGTCGATCGTGCAGACGTACGACTACATCAACCGCGTTTTCATAACGCTTCCTCTTACGGTCTACGAGTGTACGTGGACAACACTCGCCCCTCTCGTTGCTATGCATCACCATGATCTTGCGTGTGCGTACGATTTTTTTTTGAAATTACTATGTTCCCCAACACCCTTGCCTTCCCTCTCTTCCCCTTTCCTCCCCCCCAAGAGCAAATATGGAAGGGGTGCGCCATAGGGCAGGCGCCCAAGGGGGTCGGCGGCCATCCTTGGGGCGCACCTAGGCTGCCTCCCCTCCCCTCCTATATATATATATGTATATATATGAGGAGGGAGGGGGCGCCAATCACCCACGACAATCCCCAAGCCGTGTGCGGTGCCCCTCTCCCCGATTTCATCCAATGTCAAGTTTTTCCGTAGTGCACAGTGAAGCCCTGCGGGATCAAGTTCACCACCATCGTCATCATGCTGTCGTGCTACCGGAACTCATCTACTACTTCGCCTCTCTTGCTGGATCGAGAAGGCAAGGACGTCATCTAGCTGAACGTGTGTTGAACGCGGAGGTGCCATGCGTTCGGTACTTGATCGGGACGGATCATGAAGGTGTACGACTACATCAACTGCGTTGATAAACGCTTCCGCTTAGTGATCTACAAGGGTATGTAGATGCTCTACCCCTCTCATAGCTATGCATCTCCATGGATAGATCTTGCATGTGCGTAGATGTTTTTTTGTTTTCCATGCAACGTTCCCAACAGTGGTATCAAAGCTTAGTCTATGGGTAGATGATATGCACGAGTAGAACACAAAAGAGTTGTGGGCGGTGATGTTCATACTGCTTACCACCAAAGTCTTATTTTGACCCGGTGGTATTGTGGGATGAAGCGGCCCGGACCAACCTTACATGTCCACGCACATGAGACCGGTTCCCCCGACTAACATGCAACTTGTTTTGCATAAAGGTGGCTGGCGGGTGTCTGTTTCTCCTACTTTAGTTGAATCGAATTTGACTACGGCCGGTCCTTGATGAAGGTTAAAAGAGCAAACTTGATAATCACTGTTGTGGTTTTTGCGTAGGTAAGAACAGTTCTTGCTAGTTGCCCATAGCAACCACGTAAAACTTGCAACAACAAAGTACAGGACGTCTAACTTGTTTTTGCGTGGCATGTTGTGATGTGATATGGTCAAGATATGATATATGTTGATGTATGAGATGATCATGTTTTGTAATAAGTTCACCACTTGCATGACCATGAGTACGACAATCAACAGGAGCCTTAGGGTTGTCTTTAATTATTGTATGACCTGCGTGTCAATCACTAAGCACCATGTAATTGCTTTACTTTATCGCTATGTGTTAGCAATATTTGTAGAAGCAATAGTTGGCGAGACGACCCCGACGCTATGAAGGAGATCAAGGTGTCGAGCCGGTGATAATGGAGATCATGCTGATGCTTTGGATATGGAGATCAAAAGCACAATATGATGATGGCCATATCATGTCACATATTTTGATTGCGTGTGATGTTTATCCTTTATGCATCTTATTTTGCTTAGAATGACGGTAACATTATAAGATGATCCCTTCACTTAATTCAAGATAAAAGTGTTCTCCCTGAGTATGCACCGTTGCCAAAGTTTTTCACTTTGAAGCACCTCATGATGATCGGGTGTGACAGACTCTACGTTCATATACAAGGGGTGTAAGACAGTTTTGCACATGCAGAATACTTGGGTTAAACTTGACGAGCCTAGCATGTATAGACATGGTATTGGAACACTAGAGACCGAAAGGTCGAAAGTGAGTCATATAGTAGATATGATCAACATGGAGATGTTCACCATTGAATACTACCCCATCTCATGTGATGATCAGAGATGGGTTGGATCATGTATCACTTAGACAACTTGAGGGATGTTGATTTAAGTGGGAGTTCATTAGTAATTTGATTATTTGAACTAAAATTTGTAATGAACTTAGTCTTAATAGTTTTTGCATATCTATGTTGTAGATCAATGGCCCTTGTGACCATTCCCTTGAATTTTAATGTGTTCCTAGACAAAGCTAAGTTGCAAGATGATGGTAGCAACTACACGGACTGGGTCCGTAACTTGAGGATTATCATCATTGCTGCACATAATAATTATGTCCTTGATGCACCCCTAGGTGACAGACCTGCTGCAGGAGCTACTTCAGATGTTATGAACGTCTGGCAGGCTCGATCTAATGACTACTCAATAGTTCAGTGTGTCATGCTTTACGGCTTAGAACCGGGAATTCAAAGACGTTTTGAATGCTACAAAGCATATGAGATGTTCCAAGAGCTGAAATTGATATTTCAAGCAAATGCCCGGGTTGAGAGATATGAAGTCTCCAACAAGTTCTATAGCTATAATATGGATGAGAATAGTTCTGTCAGTGAACACATACTCAAAATGTCTGGGTATCATAACCACTTGACTCGGCTGGGAATTGACCTTCCAGTTGAGAGTGTTATTGACAGAGTTCTTCAGTCACTGCCACCAAGCTACAAAGGCTTTGTGACGAACTATAATGTGCAAGGGATGACAAAAACGATTCGCGAGCTCTTCGTGATGCTGAAATCGGCGGAGGTAGAACTCAAGAAGGAGAATCAAGTGTTGATGGTTAACAAGACCACTAGTTTCAAGAAAAAGGGCAAGGGAAAAAAGGGAACTTCAAGAAGAATGGCAAGCAAGTTGCCGCTCCCGTGAAGAAGCACAAAGATGGACTCAAGCCTGAAACTGAGTGCTTGTACTGCAAAGGGATTGGTCACTGGAAGCGAAACTACCCCAAATACTTGGCGGATAAGAAGGATGGCAAAGTGAATAAAGGTATATTTGATATATATGTTATTGATATGTACTTTACTAATGCTTGTAGTAGCGCCTGGGTATTTGATACTGGTTTAGTTGCTCACATTTGTAACTCGAAACAGGAGCTGCGGAATAAAAAAAGATTGGCTAAGGACGAGGTGACGACGCGCGTCGGGAATGGTCCCAAGGTCGATGTGATCGCTGTCGACACGCTACCTCTACATCTACCTTCTGGATTAGTTTTAGACCTCAATAATTGTTATTTTCGTGCTAGCGTTAAGCATGAACATTATATCTAGATCTTGTATATTGCGAGACGGTTATTCATTTAAATCAGAGAATAATGATTGTTCTATTTATATGAGTAATATCTTTTATGGTCATGCACCTTTGATGAATGGTCTATTCTTGTTGAATCTCGATCGTAGTGATACACATATTCATAATATTGATGCCAAAAGATGCAAAGTTGATAATGATAGTGCAACATACTTGTGGCACTACCGTTTAGGTCATATTGCTGTAAAGCGCATGAAGAAACTCCATGCAGATGGACTTTTGGAATCACCTGATTATGAATCATTTGATACTCGCGAACCATGCCTCATGGGTAAGATGACTAAAACTCCGTTCTCCGAAAAAAAGGAGCGAGCTAATGACTTATTGGAAATAATACATACCAATGTATGCGGTCCAATGAGTGTTGAGGCACACGGCGGGTTTCATTATTTTCTAACCTTTATAGATGATTTTAGTAGGTGTGGGTATATCTACTTGATGAAACACAAGTCTGAAACATTTGAAAAGTTCAAAGAATTTCAGAGTGAACTGGAGAATCATCATAACAAGAAAATAAAGTTTCTACAATCTGATCGCGGAGGCGAACATTTGAGTTACGAGTTTGGCCTTCATTTAAAACAATGTGAAATTGTTTCACAACTCACGCCACCTGGAACACGACAACGTAATGGTGTGTCCGAACGTCGTAACCGTACTTTATTAGATATGGTGCATTCTATGATGTCTCTTACCGGTTTGCCTTTATCATTTTGGGGTTATGCATTAGAGAAAGCCGCAATAACGTTAAATAGGGCACCGTCTAAATTTGTTGAGACGACACCGCATGAACTATTGTTTGGCAAGAAACCCAAGCTGTCATTTCTTAAAGTTTGGGGATGTGACAATTATGTCAAAAGGCTTCAGCCTGATAAGCTCGAACTTAAATCGGAGAAGTGCGTCTTCATAGGATACCCTAAGGAAACTATTGGGTACACCTCCTACCACAGATCCGGAGGAGTTTCTCTCGAAAGAAGTGAGTGGGAGGAAAGTAGAACTTGATGAGGTAATTGTACCTTCTCTTGAATTGGAAAGTAGCACATCAGAGAAAACTGTTCCCATGACGCCTACACTAGCTAGAGAGGAAGCTAATGATGATGATCATGAAACTTCGGATCAAGTTACTACTGAACCTCGTAGATCGACCAGAACACGTTCCGCACCAGAGTGGTATGGTAATCCTGTCCTGGAAGTCATGTTGTTAGACAATGGCAAACCTACGAACTATGAAGAAGCTATCATGAGCCCAGATTCCGACAAATGGCTTGAGGCCACGAAATTTGGGATAGGTCCATGTATGAGAACAAAGTGTGGACTTTGGTGGACTTGCATGATGATCGGCAAGCCATTGAGAATAAACGGATCTTCCAGAAGAAGATGGACGCTGATGGTAATATTACTGTCTACAAAGCTCGACTTGTCGCAAAAGGTTTTCGACAAGTTCAAGGAGTTGACTACGATGAGACTTCCTCACCCGTAGTGATGCTTAAGTCTGTTGGAATCATGTTAGCAATGGCCGCATTTTATGATTATGGAATCTGGCAAATGGATGTCAAAACTGCATTCCTTAATGGATTTCTTAAAGAAGAGTTGTATATGATGCAACCAGAAGGTTTTGTCGATCCTAAAGGTGCTAACAGAGTGTGCAAGCTCCAGTGGTCCATTTATGGACTGGTGTAGGAATCTTGGAGTTGAAATATACGCTTTCATGATGTGATCAAAGCATATGGTTTTATACAGACTTACGGAGAAGCCAGTACTTGCAAGAAAGTGAGTGGGAGCTCTGTAGCATTTATGATATTATATGTGGATGACATATTATTGATTGTAAATGATATAGAATTCCTGGATACCATAAAAGGATACTTGAATAAGAATTTTTCAATGAAAGACCTCGGCGAAGCTACTTATATATTGGGCATCAAGATCTATAGGGATAGATTGATACGTCTCCAACGTATCTACTTTTCCTAAAGCTTTTCCTCTTGTTTTGGACTTTAATGTGCATGATTTGAATGAAACTAACCCCAGACTGACGCTGTTTTCAGCAGAACTACCATGGTGTTGTTTTTGTGCAGAAATAAAAGTTCTCGGAATGGAACGAAACTTTGCGAGGATTTTTTTATACAATAAAAGAGAATTTCTGGAGCCAAGAGTCACCTAGAGGGGGCACCTGGGTGGGCACAACCCACCAGGGCGCGCCTGCCCCCCAAGGCACGCCCAGGTGGGTTGTCCCCACCTAGTGGCCCTGTAGACCCTGAAACCGACACTATAAGTTCCTATTTTTCCAGAAAAAAATCAGGGAGAAAGAATTACCGCGATCCACGAGACAGAGCCGCCGTCACCTCCTGTCCTTCATCGGGAGGCCAGATCTGGAGCCGTTTGGGGCTCCGGAGAGGGGGATCTTCGTTCTTCGTCATCACCAACCCTTCTCCATCGCCAATTCCATGATCCTCCCCACTGGGAGTGAGTAATTCCTTCGTAGGCTCGCTGGTCGGTGAGGAGTTGGATGAGATTCATCATGTAATCTAGTTAGTTTTGTTAGCGCCTGATCCCTAGTATCCACTATGTTCTGAGATTGATGTTGCTATGAATTTGCCACGCTTAATGCTTGTCACTTTGGGCCCGGGTGCCATGATTTCAGATCTAAACCGTTTATGTTATCACCATCATATCCATGTTCTAGATCCGATCTTGCAAGTTATAGTCACCTACTACGTGTTATGATTCGACAACCCCGGAGTGACAATAGTCGGGATCACTCCCGGTGATGATCATAGTTTTAGGAGTTCATGTATTCATCGTGTGTTAATGCTTTGTTCCGGTACTCTATTAAAAGGAGGCCTTCATATCCCTTAGTTTCCAATTTGACCCCGCTGCCACGGGAGGGTAGGACAGAAGATGTCATGCAAGTTCTTTTCATAAGCACGTATGACTATTTACGGAATACATGCCTACATTATATTTATGAACTGGGGCTAGTGCCGTATCGCCCTAGGTTATGACTGTCACATGATGAATATCATGCAACAAATTACCGATCCAATGCCTATGAATTTATCATATATTGTTCTTGCTAAGTTACTACTGCTATCATTACTGTCGCACTTGCTACAAAACTACTGCTATCACTTTTACCGTTACCATTGCTGCTGTCACTATTATCAAAACTATCATATTACTGTGCTACTGATCATGTTGCTGCAGATAATTAATCTCCAGGTGTGGTTGAATTGACAACTCAGTTGCTAATACTTGCAAGTATTCTTTGGCTCCCCTTGTGTCGAATCTATAAATTTGGGTTGAATACTCTACCCTCGAAAACTGTTGTGATCCCATATACTTGTGGGTTATCAAGACCTTTTTCTGGCTCCGTTACTGGGGATCATAGCTATATTTGTTGAGTCACTTGGGATTATTATCAATTTATCACTATGAAGAATCTGAAGGATGCTAAGACTAAGATTTATCCCTCTAAGACGAGGGGAGGTAAGGAACTGCCATCCACTTCTGCTTTACATTCACCTTCTGTTATAAGTAAACTTGCAGCACCACCACATGCTATTAATCCTGATATGTCGCAAGTTATTGATGATGCTACTTCTGCTATGAATGATACTTATGATGATGCTAGTACCTTGCTTGATGATGATGATGTGCCACTTGGTGACTTTCTTGATGAACAAATTGCTAGAGTAAGACAACATGATGTTGTTGAGTCTGATGATGAGCTTGAATCTGAAAATCTTGAAACACCTGCTAGAACTAACCTTCCTAGATATGAATTGCCTAAGGTACCGGAAGGTTACGTTATGAATGAGGAGACAACTAGAGATATTCTTGCTTGTAAGGATAGAGATGATCTAGAGAAATTACTATGCAAGTATAAAGAAAAATCTCTGAATGCTAGAATGCAATATGATCCTAAGTTTTCTACTTCACCTATCTTTATTGACGATAAGGATTATGCATTCTCTGTCGACCCAGAGTTAATTACTCTGGTTGAATCCGATCCTTTCCATGGTTATGAAACTGAAACTGTTGTGGCACATCTTACTAAGTTGAATGACATAGCCGCCCTTTTTACTCATGATGAGAAGACTCGCTATTACTTTATTCTCAAATTATTTCCGTTCTCATTAAAGGGTGATGCTAAAGCTTGGTACAATGCTCTTGCTCCTAGTTCTGTGCGTAGTCCCCAGGATATGATTTATTACTTCTCTGAAAAATATTTCCCTGCTCATAAGAAACAAGCTGCTTTACAGAAAATATTTAACTTTGTGCAAATTAAAGAAGAGAGTCTCCCACAAGCTTGGGGGAGGCTTTACCAATTACTTAATGCTTTGCTTGATCATCCTCTTAAGAAAAATGAAATACTTGATATCTTCTATAATGGACTAACTGATGCTTCTAGGGATTTCCTAGATAGTTGTGCTAGTTGTGTTTTCAAGGAACTAACTATTGGGCAAGCTGAAGAATTATTGAATAACATATTGAAGAATTAATTAATAACATGTTGAAAAATTATGATGATTGGACTCTTCCTGAACCACCGGCTAAACCCACTCCAAAGAAGAGGGTATATTATATATCAGTCCTGAAGATATGCAAGAGACAAAGAAAACTATGAAGGAAAAAGGTATTAAAGCTGAGGATGTTAAAATTTTACCTCCTATTGAAGAAATACATGGCCTTGACGGTGGTAGAGGTAAATTCTATAATGAAATTCAATGATAATGGCAATCCTCACAATATGCACCCTAGCCAATGCCTTTATGAGTTTGAAAACTACATTAGAAAACAAGATCACTTCAATGCAAATGTTGTGAAAAATTTGAAATACAATTAAGATATGATTGCTCACTTGAGTGACTTGTTATTTAGAATCTCAAATGATGTTAGAGGTGTTGCAAAGCATGTGTCTATGGGTCAAACTCAGTTAGAAAAAGTTGCTAAATCTCAAAGAGAGTTGCTAGATGAAATGAACAATACCATACATGACTTTGTTGTTAGAGTAGCAACTAGAGGAGGTAAAATGACTCAGGAACCACTTTATCTTGGGACACCCAAAAAGAATTGAACATGATTCATAAAGGAACAACACCACTGCAATTAGTCCTTCTAAAAAGAAAAAAAGAAAAATGATAGGACTTTGCATGCCTCTAGTGAACCCGAAGTAGAAAAACCTCGTGATAATGATAATGATGTTTCTATTTCTGATACTGAAACTCAGCCTGGTAGTGAACACTCACCTTCTGATAATGAAAAGGATAATGATGAGGTTCATGAAAACACTCAAACAAATAGTAAAGAACCAGAAAATGATGTTGAGATAGAACCTGTAGTTGATCTTGATAACCCACAACCCAAGCATACAAGATATGATAAAAGAGATTTTATTGCTAGAAAACACGGTAAAGAAAGAGAACCGTGGGTTCAAAAACCTATGCCCTTTCCACCTAATTCAACTAAAAAGAAAGATGATGAAGAATTTGAACGCTTTGCTGAAATGCCGAGGCCAGTCTTTTTGCGTACTCGCTTGACTGATATCTTAAAAATGCCTCCTTATGCAAAATACATGAAAGACATCATCACAAATAAGAGAAAAATACCGGAAGCTGAAATCTCCACTATGCTTGCTAATTATACTTTTAAAGATGGAGTACCTAAAAAACTTGGAGATCTGGGAATACCAACTATACCTTCCTCCATCAAAAGAAATTATGTGAAAATTGCTTTATGTGATTTAGGAGCTGGTGTTAGTGTTATGCCTTCTTTATATAAAATACTTGATTTGAATAAACTCACACATGCTGAAATATCTTTGCAAATGGCCTCTATGTATCCCTATGAGTAGTTTGAATGCTTTCTATGGCCTCTATGTATCCCTACGAGTAGTTGCTATCAATTTTGTGAAGTTTTCTTGAGAAAAATTTGTGGACTAAAAATTTCAGAATTTTTGTTCATAGGAATAGGATTTATATCTTTAGGAAGTTTGCTTCTAAGAAGAACTCCAAGGGAGTTATTGGGGAGTCGTCTGACAGTGATCTCCATCCCCGGAGGTTGGCGGTAGTACGGCCGTGCGAATGGCCGCATACCCAGTTCATGGAAGAGGCTAGAATCCTTCAAGGGTTTACACAATATGCTGCTAATGCCGACCTCACCGACTTCATCGTACCTGAATGTGAAGAGTATCATCTCTTGATAACCCACAAGTATAGGAGATCGCAACAGTTTTGGAGGCTAGAGTAATCAACCCAAATTTATAGATTCGACACAAGGGGAGCCAAAGAATATTTTAAGGTATTAGCAGCTGAGTTGTCAATTCAACCACACCTGGAGATTAATTATCTGCAGCAAGTAATCAGTAGCAAAGTGATATGATAGTTTTGATAGTAGTGACAGCAGTAGCGGTAACAGTAACAGTGATAGCAGTAGTAACTTAGCAGAAACAATATAAGATAAATTCGTAGGTATTGGATCGATGACTCGTTGGATTATATTCATCACGTGACAGTTATAACCTAGGGCGATACGGCACTAGCTCCAGTTCATCGATATAATGTAGGCATGTATTCCGTAAATAGTCATACGTGCTTTATTAAAAGAACTTGCATGATATCTTTTGTCCTACCCTCCCGTGGCAGCGGTGTCCATATTGGAAACTAAGGGATATTAAGGCCTCCTTTTAATAGAGAACCGGACCAAAGCATTAACACATAGTGAATACATGAACTCCTCAAACTACGGTCATCACCGGGAGTGGGCCCGGTTGTTGTCACTCCAAGGTTGCCGGATCATAACACGTAGTAGGTGACTATAACTTGCAAGATCGGATCTAAAACATGGATATAATGATGATAACATAAACGGTTCAGATCTGAGTTCATGGCACCCGGGCCCAAAGTGACAAGCATTAAGCATAGCAAAGTCATAGCAACATCAATCTCGGAACATAGTGGATACTAGGGATCAAGCCGTAACAAAACTAACTCGATTACATGATGAATCTCATCCAACTCCTCACCGACTAGCGAGCCTACGAAGGAATTACTCACTCCCGGTGGGGAGCATCATGGAATTGGCGATGGAGAAGGCTTGGTGATGACGAAGAACGAAGACCCCCCTCTCTGGAGCCCCAAACAGACTCCAGATCCGCCCTCCTGAGGAAGAACACAGCTTGGCGGCGGCTCCGTCTCGTGGAACACGATAATTCTTTCTCCCTCGATTTTTTCTCCGAAAATAGGATTTTATAGCGTTGGAATCAGGGTCTGCGGGGCCACCAGGTGGGGACAACCCACCTGGACGCGCCAGGAGAGGGGGCGCGCCCTGGTGGGTTGTGCCCACCCAGGTGCCCCTCTCCGGCAGGACTTGGCTCCAGAAATTCTTATTATTGATATAAAAAATCCTCGCAAAGTTTCGTTCCATTCCGAGAACTTTTATTTCTGCACAAAAACAACACCATGGTAGTTCTGCTGAAAACAACGTCAGTCCGGGGTTAGTTTCATTCAAATCATGCAAATTAGAGTCCAAAATAAGAGGCAAGGCGTTAGGAAAAGTAGATACGTTGGAGACGTATCAACTCCCCCAAGCTTAAACCTTTGCTTGTCCTCAAGCAATTCAGTTGATAAACTGAAAGTGAAAAAGAAAAGCTTTTACAAACTCTTTTGCTCTTGTTTGCATAAATAAGCTTAAACATCACCCAGGTTTTCAGCGAACATTATAACTAACCATGCTGACAATAACTCTCAAAGATTATAATGACTCATATCAATGACATAATCAGCTAGCGAGCAATAATAAGGTATCTCAAACGGCAACACGTTGTAAAAACAACCATGATATAATATGATAATAGTGGTATCTCGCTAGCCCTTTCTGAGACCGCAAAACATAAATGCAGAGCACCTCCAAAGTTCAAGCAGCGACTAAACATTGTAATTCATGGTAGAAAAGATCTAGTCATGATGCACCCAACATTAGCTAAACACAATGCATAAATCATGACAACTGTGCTCTCT
The DNA here is from genome assembly GCF_018294505.1 of Triticum aestivum. Taxonomy (NCBI): domain Eukaryota; kingdom Viridiplantae; phylum Streptophyta; class Magnoliopsida; order Poales; family Poaceae; genus Triticum; species Triticum aestivum. The sequence goes on along the minus strand of NC_057799.1, from coordinate 136,487,949 downwards.
CAGTTTCTGGCGCTTATTTAAGAACGTGATGACACAACATAAAAGTAAATAGATAGTCCCTTCGCGGAGGGAAGCAGTGATTTATAGAGGTGCCAGAGCTCAAGTTTTAAAACAAAGATAAATGATATTTTGAGACATGCACCCTTCTTATTCACTTCACGACCATCAGTTGTCAATATCTTCCATGCTAAGCACGCTAGTGGCGGTTCCCAAGCGATAGAAGTAAAGGTTTTGACTCCATTGGGAGTTTTTGTTTGATTATTCAAGAGATTAACTCTTTTTCATGTTTGCAGTTTGGGACTGGGCATCCCTATTACCACCCTTTTCTCGTGCGATGGCGAGTGAATAAACACTCGACCTGGGAATAACCTGCTTAGCATGGAAGATACCGACCACCTCCTGTCGTTCCATGAATGATCCAGGCACACAAAAAGGACAATTTTTAGAAGTTTTTAGAGGTGGCACATGCAAATTTACTTAGGACGGCAGGGTAATACCGTATATATGTAGGTATGGTGGACTCATTTGGAATAACTTTGGGTTCAAGGTTTTTGATGTACAAGCAGAGTTCCCACTTAGTACAGGCGAAGGCTAGCAATTAGATTGAGAAGCGGCCATAGAGAGCAACAACGAGCATAACCATGCATTATGCATAAGTAACATTGGACACTAGCATGAGTAGGATATGCACACCATGAACATAAATATCATACAGGCTAAGTTGGTTTTGATTCAACTACATGCATGAACATGTGCCAAGTCAAGCCACTCGAACGTTCAGATGAGGATACCATATCATCATACTACATCACAATCATTTTAACGCTATGTTGATATCCAAGATAAATTATTATCAACTCCCAGCTACTTATGCATGGCATGAGAAACTATAATCTCTAATTGTCATTGCAAACATGTTTAATCATAATGGGCTGAATCATGGATACTAGGTTAAACATATTTACATAAACAGAACAAGTCGAGTTCATACCAGTTTCTCTCTGCCACGGCCAGTTCATCGAATATCGTCATTATTGCCTTTCACTTGCATGACCGAATGATATGAAAATAATAATAGTGCAAGAGTGCCGTGGACTAAGCTGGAATCTGTAAACATTTTATTCAACAGGAGAAGACAAGGTAAAATGTGCTCTTTATTAGTTCAGCAATTATTCATATGAGAGCCACTCAACATTTTCATCATGGTCTTCTCCTTGGTACAACTCGAATAAAAAAAGAAATTCAGAGAAACACACTGAAATATTTTTGGAGTTTTTAGTTTTCTTGAATAGGCAAATAAAAGAGAAAAGCAAAAATGAGAAAAACTATTTACACGGGAAAGCTCCCAACAAGCAAAAGAAGAACAAGGAAATCTTTTTGGATTTTCTTTTTAGTGCTACTACTAAGCATGCAAAGGAAGTAAATTACTACAACTATTTTTTTGGTTTTTCTAAAGTTTTTCATACACACAAGAAGAAAGCAAGAAAATAAATCTAAGCATGGATGATACAATGAAAAAGTGTGAACACCAACAAATGAAATGATATGTAGACATGAATGTAATGTCGGTGAAAAACACGTACTCCCCCAAGCTTAGGATTTTGGCCTAAGTTGGTAATCAGTCAGTAGCCAGGAGGGTAGTAGTCGGCGTGGTAGCTAACGGAGGCTCTTGGTGCGGATGTCTCGGCCTGCCGTGCTGCCTCCACTGCTGCGTTGTGCGCTCGGGCATCGCTCTCAAGAACAAAATATCTTCCTTTGCTGTGATAGTCATAAAGAGCAGGCGCGGGCAAATATATATGCACAACAGATTTTTGGTTAAACAACAGATTATAAGTGAAGTTATCAACCTTCCCCTTGAGAATCTTATGTTCTTTTAAAGTGTCAAAATCTAAATACTGCATGGGTAGGATAGGACCAAAGCGCAAAGGTGAAACACCCAGCCCTTGTGCTAAACATGTGGCATAAATTCCACCATAGAACCAGCCACTGTTAGCGTTATGCTGAAGCCTATGTGCAACAATAGCTCAGAGGTTGTAGTCTCCTTCACCAGTGAGAGTGGTGCGTGTGAGGCTCAAGTCTGGAGCACAAAGCATACTACAGTCCTGCTTGCCTACTATACATTTCCGGTCGAATAATGCAAAGTACTGAATCACGGGAAAATGAATGCTCTTTATTCTACCTTGTGTCACCCCCCTCCTTTCACCATAACAGAGACTAGTCAAAAATGTTTCGAACTCAGCCTTTGGTGGTTCGTTATGACCCACAAGTATAGGGGATCTATCGTAGTCCTTTCGATAAGTAAGAGTGTCGAACCCAATGAGGAGCGGAAGGAAACGACAAGCAGTTTTCTGTAAGGTATTCTCTGCAAGCACTGAAATTATTGGTAACAGATAGTTTTATGATAAGGTAATTCATAACGGGTAACAACTAACAAAAGTAAACAAGGTGCAGCAAGGTGGCCCAATCCTTTTTGTAGCAAAGGACAAGCCTGGAAAAACTCTTATATAAAGGAGAGCGCTCCCGAGGACACATGGGAATTATCGTCAAGCTAGTTTTCATCATGCTCATATGATTCGCGTTCGTTACTTTGATAATTTGGTATGTGGGTGGCCCGGTGCTTGGGTACTGCCTTCCTTGGACAAGCATCCCACTTATGATTAACCCCCCTCGCAAGCATCCGCAACTACGAAAGAAGAATTAAGGTAAACCTAACCATAGCATGAAACATATGGATCCAAATCAGCCCCTTACGAAGCAACGCATAAACTAGGGTTTAAGCATCTGTCACTCTAGCAACCCATCATCTACTTATTACTTCCCAATGCCTTCCCCTAGGCCCAAACAATGGTGAAGTGTCATGTAGTCGACGTTCACATAACACCACTAGAGGAAAGACAACATACATCTCGTCAAAATATTGAACGAATACCAAATTCACATGACTACTTATAACAAGACTTCTCCCATGTCCTCAGGAACAAACGTAACTACTCACAAATCATATTAATGTTCATAATCATAGGGGTATTAATGTGCATAAAGGATCTGAAAATATAATCTTCCACCGAATAAACCAACTAGCATCAACTACAAGGAGTAATCAACACTACTAGTAACCCACAGGTACCAATCTGAGGTTTTGAGACAAAGATCGGATACAAGAGATGAACTAGGGTTTGAGAGGAGATGGTGCTGGTGAAGATGTTGATGGAGATTGACCCCCTCCTGATGAGAGGATCGATGGTGATGACGAAGGTGACGACTTCCCCCTCCCGGAGGGATGTTTCCCCAGCAGAACAGCTCCGCCGGAGCCCTAGATTTGTTCCGCCAAGGTTCCGCCTCGAGACGGCGGCGCTTCATCCCGAAAGCTTCCTTCTGATTTTTCCAGGGCAAAAGACACCTTATACCAGAAGATGGGCATCGGGGGGCTTCCAGGTGGCCCACGAGGCAAGGGGGCATGCCCAGGGGGTAGGGCGCGCCCTCCACCCTCGTGGACAGTGGGTGGCCCCCCTCTGGTGCTTTCTTCACCCAATATTTTTAATATATTCCAAAACTGACTTTCATGGAGTTTCAGGACTTTTGAAGTTGTGCAGAATAAGTCTCTAATATTTGCTCCTTTTCCAGCCCAGAATTCCAGCTGCCGGCATTCTCCCTCTTCATGTAAATCTTGTAAAATAAGAGATAAAATGCATAAGTATTGTGACATAATGTATAATAACAGCCCATAATGCAATAAATATCGATATAAAAGCATGATGCAAAAGGGACGTATCAACTCCCCCAAGCTTAGACCTCGCTTGTCCTCAAGCGGAAGCCGATATCGAAAAATATGTCCACATGTTTAGAGATAGAGGTGTCGATAAAATAAAATACGGACATGAGGGCATCATGATCATTCTTAGAATAGAAACATATATATATTGTCATATGATTTCTTATGCTAAAGTAACAATCTATTCACAATGTAAAGTATGAATCAGAAACTTCATTGAAAACCTAGCAAACTATAATCTCAGTCATTGAAGCAATTGCAATTTATCATAACATCGGAAAGAGTCAGTATAAGAGCTTTTCAGCAAGTCCACATACTCAACTATCATTTAGTCTTTCACAATTCCTGACACTCACGCAATACTTATGGGTATGAAGTTTTAATCGGACACATAGGAAGATAGGGGCTTATAGTTTTTCCTCCCAACCTTTTACCTCAAGGGTAACGTCAACAATAATGCTTTATGAAAACCCACATCCAATTATATATATATATATATATATATATATATATATATATCAGGATCTTTCCAACACATAGTGCTTGCCAAAGGATAAAGTGTAAAAAGGAAAGGTGAAGATCACCATGACTCTTGTATAAGGTATAAGACAAAAATAAAAGATAGGCCCTTCGCAGAGGGAAGCAGATGTTGTCATGTGCTTTTATGGTTGGATGCACAAAATCTTAATGCAAAAGAACGTCACTTTATATTGCCACTTGTGATAGGGACATTTATTATGCAGTCCGTCGCTTTTACTTCTTCCATATCACAAGCTCGTATAAAGCTTATTTTCTCCACACTAATAGATCATACATATTTAGAGAGCAATTTTATTGCTTGCAACAATGACAACTTACTTGAAGGATCTTACTCAATCCATAGGTAGATATGGTGGACTCTCATGGCAAAACTGGGTTTAAGGATATTTGGAAGCACAATAGTATCTCTACTTGGTGCAAAGAATTTGGCTAGCATAAGTGGGAAAGGCAAGCTCAACATGTTCGATGATCCATCACAATATAATTTATTTCGGATATAAGAAAACATAACCCATTACGTTGTCTTCCTTGTCCAACATCAACTTTTTAGTATGTCATATTTTAATGAGTGCTCACAATCATAAAAGATGTCCAAGATAGTATATTTATATGTGAAAACCTCTCTTTCTTTATTACTTCCTATTAATTGCAACGATAACCAAAACTATGTTTGTCAGCTCTCAACAACTTTTATTCATCATACTCTTTATATGTGAAGTCATTGCTCTCCATAAGATCAATATGATCTCTTTATTTCTTTTTATTGTTTCCCCTTTTTTTCTTTATTCGCTCAAGATCATAGAAAGATAACCAAGCCCTCGACTCAAGACTAATCTTTATTATATATAGCTCACGAACTCGATTACATAGATAAGGATCAACACAAAAACTCAAAGCTAGATCATACTAAACTTTATTCTACTAGATCAAGATATAACCAAAAGGATCAAACTAAGAAAAACGGTAAAGATAGAAGTGTGATGGTGATACGATACCGGGGCACCTCCCCCAAGCTTAGCCGTTGCCAAGGGGAGTGCCCATACCCATGTGTTTATCTCTCTTTCTTTGGAGGTGGTGATGTGATATTCTTGGCGATGATGCCCCTTAGGATATGATTCTCTTCATCAAGCTTATTGACTTGTTGCTTGAGATCCATTATTTCCCTTCGGAGCTTACCCGTGACGGCTAAAGCTCCTTTCACACATGGATGTTGCATAGCTGCGGCAGAACACGTAACACTCTTTTTCATATTTTCATAAGAAAGAAATCTAGCATTGGGAGGGATGACCGAGTTTGGAATTGCTGAGCTTTGAAGTTCCTCCATCATGAATCTGGCTTGCAGACCAGAGGTAACTTCCCGATCCTCCTTCATGGCATCTATCCTTTTCAAGTCGGCCTCCATCTCTTCCTATATTGATGGACCAAAGTGGTCAGCATCACTGTTTGCTCCTGGCCCCGGTGTCGGATGAGACACCCGACTCTCCCCGACTGACTCTTGAGAAGACATCTTCCTCTAATCTGCAGTAGAAACAACTCAAAACAAAAATAGAGGATTGTGTCGTGGTACGGTGGTCAAAACCTTCGGGAGATTATATAATGAATTTTTGCCGACCAAAAGAAGTATCGTGCAAGAAAACGGAGTCCGGAGAGCACACGAGGTGCCCACGAGGCAGGGGGCGCGCCCTCCGCCCTCGTGGATGCCTCGTGCCCCTGTCGGACTACTTCTTATTTTCCTATTTTCTTAAATATTCCTAAACGGAGAAAAATTGCTATTAGAACTGTTTTGGAGTCGGTTTACTTACCGTATACATACCTATTCCTTTTCGGAGTCTGAAACATTCTGGAAAGTGTCCCTTATGTACTCCTCCGAGGTTACGGTATCAATAACATTGGTTTCAACATTCATGGGATTACCTGAGATATAATGTTTGATTCTTTGACCGTTCACCACCTTCGGATTTGTGCCTTTGAAGTTGTTGATTTTTATGGCACCGGAACGATAGACCTCCTCGATAACGTAAGGACCTTCCCATTTAGAGAGGAGTTTTCCTGCAAAAAATCTTAAACGAGAGTTGTATAACAAAACATAATCACCTACATTAAACTCATGCTTTTGTATCCTTTTGTCATGCCATCTTTTCACTTTTTCTTTAAACAGTTTGGATTCTCATAGGCCTGGGTTCTCCACTCATCAAGTGAGCTAATGTCAAATAGTCTCTTCTCACCCGCAAGTTTGAAATCATAATTGAGCTCTTTAATGGCCAAATATGCCTTATGTTCTAGTTCGAGAGGTAAGTGACAGGCTTTTCCATAAACCATTTTATACGGAGACATACCCATATGATTTTCATATGCAGTTCTATAGGCCCATAATGCATCATCAAGTTTCTTGGACCAATTCTTTCTAGATCTATTAACAGTCTTTTGCAAAATTAATTTAATCTCCCTATTACTCAGTTCTACTTGACCACTAGACTGTGGGTGGTATGCAGATGCAATTTTATGATTAACATCATACTTAGCCAGCATTTTACGAAAAGCACCATGAATAAAATGTGAACCACCATGAGTCATTAAGTATCTAGGGACTCCAAACCTCGGAAAAATAACTTCTTTAAGCATCTTAATAGAGGTGTTATGATCAGCACTACTAGTTGGAATAGCTTCTACCCACTTAGTAACGTAATCAACATCAACTAAAATATGTGTATACCCATTAGAGGAAGGAAACTGTCCCATATATCAAAGCCCCAAACATCAAATGGTTCAATAATAAGTGAATAGTTCATAGGCATTTCTTGACGTCAACTAATATTACCAATTCGTTGACATTCATCACAAGACAAGACAAACTTGCGGGCATCTTTGAAAAGAGTAGGCCAATAAAAACCGGATTGCAATACCTTATGTGCAGTTCTATCTCCAACGTGGTGTCCTCCATAAGCCTCGAAGTGACACTTGCGTAGGATCTGTTCCTGTTCATGCTTAGGTACACAATGTCTAATAACACCATCTACTCCTTCTTTATAAAGGTGTGGGTCATCCCAGAAGTAATGTCTTAAATCATAGAAAAACTTTTTCTTTTGCTGGTATGTGAAACTAGGTGGTATAAATTTAGCAACAATGTAATTAGCATAATCAGCATACCATGGAGCAGTATGAGAAGCATTTATGACAGCTAATTGTTCATCAGGAAAGCTATCATCAATAGGTAGTGGGCCATCAAGAACATTCTCTAACCTAGATAAGTTGTCTGCAACGGGGTTCTCAGCTCCCTTTCTATCAATAATATGCAAATCAAATTCTTGTAGCAAGAGAACCCATCTAATAAGTGTAGGTTTAGCATCTTTCTTTTCCATAAGCTATTTAATAGCAGCATGATCAGTGTGAACAGTTACTTTAGAATCAACAATATAAGGTCTGAACTTATCACAAGCAAATACAACTGCTAAAAATTCCTTTTCAGTAGTAGCATAATTTCTCTAGGCACTGTCTAGAGTTTTACTAGCATATTGGATAACATTTGATTTCTTATCAACTCTTTGTCCTAGAACAGAACCTACAGCATAATCACTAGCATCACACATAATTTCAAAGGGTAAATTCCAATCAGATGGTTGAACAATAGGTGCAGAAATCAAGGCTTTCTTAAGTACTTCAAATGCTTCTACACAATCATCATCAAAGACAAAAGGAACATCTTTTTGTAAGAGATTAGACAGAGTCCTAGACATTTTTGAGAAGTCTTTAATGAACCTCCTCTAAGAACTGGCATGACCAAGGAAACTTCTTATACCTTTAATGTCCTTAGGACACGACATCTTTTCAATAGCATCAACTTTAGCTTTATCAACTTCAATACCTCTTTCAGAAATTTTATGCCCCAAGACAATACCTTCATTAACCATAAAGTGGCATTTCTCCCAATTCAAGACAAGATTAGTTTCTTCACATCTCTACAAAACTTGATCAAGGTTGCTTAAGCAATCATCAAAAGAAGTTCCATACACAGAGAAATCATCCATGAAAACCTCAACAATCTTTTCACAAAAGTCAGAGAATATAACAGTCATACATGTTTGAAAGGTAGCAGGTGCATTACATGAACCAAAAGACATTCGCCTATTAAGCAAAGGTACCGAAAGGGCAAGTAAAAGTGGTCTTTTCTGATCCTTTTGGCACAGGTATTATGAGAGAAACCAAGAATAACCGTCTAGAAAGCATAAATGTGTAGTGTTTGGATAATCTTTCTAGCATTTGATCAATAAAAGGTAAAGGGTAATGATCCTTTCTAGTAGCTTGAGTATCAACAACGGGATAAATTATACCTGCCTCCAGAAGCTTTAGTATTTCATTTCTTACCACTTCTTTCATCTTAGGATTAACCATCGTTTGGTGATCAACAACCGGTTTAGCATCTTTTCTCCAAATTTTATTTTGTGCTGGCATAGAGTGGGGACTAATGCCCTTAAGATCATCAAGAGTATATCCAATAGCACCACGGTGCTTCTTCAGAGTTTTCAATAATTTCTCTTCTTCCTGCTCTGAAAGGTTAGCACTAATAATAACAGGATATATCTTCTTTTCATCAAGATAAGCATATTTAAGAGTATCAGGTAATGGTTTAAGCTCAAACACGGGATCACCCTTGGGTGGAGGAGGATCCCCTAGAATTTCAACAGGCAAGTTGTGTTTCAAAATAGGTCCCTGTTTAAAGAATACTTCATCTATTTCCCTTCTTTTATTCATAAACATACCATTTTCATGGTCTAGCACATATTGTTCTAAAGGATCATTAGGAGGCACGACAATAGAAGCAAGACCAATAATTTCATCTTTACTAGGCAATTATTTATCATGGGGTTGTCTACCAAATTTAGCAAAATTAAAATCATGAGACATATCCCCTAAACCAATAGTAACAATGTCCTTTTCGCAGTCTATCTTAGCATGAACAGTATTCAAGAAGGGTCTACCAAATATAATGGGACAAAAGTCATCTTGTGGGGAACCAAGAACAAGAAAATTAGTAGGATATTTAACTTTCCCACACAAGACTTCAACATCTCTAACAATCCCAATTGGTGAAATAGTATCTCTATTGGCAAGCTTAATTGTAACATCAATATCTTCTATCTCAGCAGGTGCTATCATGCATAATTTCTTCGTATAAGGAATGAGGTATTGCACTCGCACTAGCACCCATATCACATAAGCCATGATAGCAATGATCTCCTATTTTAACATAAACAACAGGCATGCCTACAACAGGTCTATGTTTATTTATAGTATTGGGTCTAGCAATTCTAGACCCTTCATCACAGAAGTAAATAACATGCCCATCAATATTATCGACCAAGAGATCTTTAACCATAGCAATACTAGGTTCAACTTTAATTTGCTTAGGGGGTGTAGGTGTTCTAGCATTACTCTTACGAACCACAGTTGAAGCTTTAGCATGATCCTTTATTCTAACAGGGAAAGGTGGTTTCTCAATATAAGCGGTAGGAACAATAGGATCAACGCTATAAGTGATAGTCTTTTCTTCAACTTTAATAGGTTTAACTACTTTTACTTGAATGGGAGGATGATATTTAAACCACTTCTCCTTAGGGAGATCAACATGAGTCGCAAATGATTCACAGAAAGAAGCTACTATCTCAGAGTCAAGTCCATATTTATTGCTAAATTCACGAAAAGCATCGGTATCCATAAAAGATTTAACACAACCAAACTTAGGTGTTATACCTGACTCCTTACCTTCGTCGAGTTCCCAATCTTCAGAGTTGCCTTTAATTCTTTCCAATAAATCCCATTTTAATTCAATAGTCTTCATCATAAAAGAACCAGTACAAGAAGTATCGAGCATGGAGCGATTATTGAGAGAAAGCCGAGCATAATTTTTTTGAATAATAATTTCTCTTGAGAGCTCATGATTGGGGCATGAATATAACATTGACTTAAGCCTCCCCCAAGCTTGAGCGATACTTTCTCCTTCGCGAGGCCAAAAATTATATATATAATTACGATCACGATGAACCAGATGCATAGGGTAAAACTTCTGATGAAATTCCAATTTCTATCGGTTGTAGTTCCATGATCCAATATCGTCACATATCTTAAACCATGTCAATGCCTTTCCCTTCAAAGATAAAGGGGAGACCTTCTTCTTGATAACATCCTCTGGCATACCTACAAGCTTACATAATCCACAAACTTCATCCACATAGATTAGGTGCATATCAGGATGTAATGTTCCATCTCCTGTAAAAGGATTAGCTAGCAGTTTATCTATCATACCCGAAGGAATTTCAAAGTAAACATTTTTAGTAGGTTCAATAGGTTGAGGAGCAACTATTTGCTCTACTGGTTGGGGTGAAGATACCCCGAACAATCCCCTCAAAGGATTATTTTCCATAGTAACAAGTGACAGTAAATTTCAGCACACTATAGAAATTTTTCCTTACCAAATTCCACCAACAAAGGCGCTTCACTCTGCGGCAATGGCGCCAGAAAAGAGTCTTGATGACCCACAAGTATAGGGGATCTATCGTAGTCCTTTCGATAAGTAAGAGTGTCGAACCCAACGAGGAGCAGAAGGAAATGACAAGCAGTTTTCAGTAAGGTATTCTCTGCAAGCACTGAAATTATCGGTAACAGATAGTTTTATGATAAGGTAAGTCGTAACGGGTAACAAGTAACAAAAGTAAAAAAGGTGCAGATAGGTGGCCCAATCCTTTTTATAGCAAAGGACAAGCCTGGACAAACTCTTATATAAAGGAAAGCGTTCCCGAGGACACATGGGAATTATCGTCAAGCTAGTTTCCATCATGCTCATATGATTCGCGTTCGTTACATTGATAATTTGATATGTGGGTGGATCGGTGCTTGGCTACTGCCCTTCCTTGGACAAGCATCCCACTTATGATTAACCCCCTCGCAAGCATCCGCAACTACGAAAGAAGAATTAAGGTAAACCTAACCATAACATGAAACATATGGATCCAAATCAGCCCCTTACGAAGCAACGCATAAACTAGGGTTTAAGCTTCTGTCACTCTAGCAACCCATCATCTACTTATTACTTCCCAATGCCTTCCCCTAGTCCCAAACAATGGTGAAGTGTCATGTAGTCGATGTTCACTTAACACCACTAGAGGAAAGACAACATACATCTCATCAAAATATCGAAAGAATACCAAATTCACATGACTACTTATAACAAGACTTCTCCCATGTCCTTAGGAACAAACGTAACTACTCAAAAATCATATTCATGTTCATAATCAGAGGGGTATTAATGTGCATAAAGGATCTGAACATATAATCTTTCACCGAATAAACCAACTAGCATCAACTACAAGGAGTAATCAACACTACTAGCAGCCACAGGTACCAATCTGAGGTTTTGAGACAAAGATCGGATACGAGAGATGAACTAGGGTTTGAGAGGAGATGGTGCTGGTGAAGATGTTGATGGAGATTGACCCCCTCCCGATGAGAGGATCGATGGTGATGATTTCCCCCTCCCGGAGGGATGTTTCCCCAGCAGAACAGCTTCGCCGGAGCCCTAGATTGGTTCCGCCAAGGTTCCGCCTCGAGACGGAGGTGCTTCGTCCCGAAAGCTTCCTTCTGATTTTTTCCTGGGCAAAAGACACCTTATACCAGAAGATGGGCATCGAGGGGCTTCCAGGTGGCCCACGAGGCAGGGGGTGCGCCCAGGGGGGTAGGGCGCGCCCTCCACCCTCATGGACAGTGGGTGGCCCCCTGTGGTGCTTTCTTCGCCCAATATTTTTAATATATTCCAAAACTGACTTTCGTGGAGTTTTCAGGACTTTTGGAGTTGTGCAGAATAGGTCTCTAATATTTGCTCCTTTTCCAGCCCAGAATTGCAGCTGACGGCATTCTCCCTCTTCATGTAAACCTTGTAAAATAAGAGAGAAAAGGCATAAGTATTGTGACATAATGTGTAATAACGGCCCATAATGCAATAAATATCGATATAAAAGCATGATGCAAAATGGACGTATCTGTTTGTCAAGCGAACCCCAAAATGGAAGCTTGCAGTAATGAGAAAAATTCTCTAGTGAGATGGTAAATGGCCTATCATAAAGCATAAACGACAACCTAGACTTACAGGGAAAGAATTTAAACTCTTTGACAAATGATTCAGTGAGAAGTTGGCGTTCTTCACACTTATCTGAAAGGTAGGGACCAAGACCGGCATTGTGAACATATTGCTTAAATTCCTCCTTAATGCCCACACACATCATACATTCATCGCAAGGCCATAAGCATGTTTTGGTGGTGGCATCTCGTGTGGAACTTTCACTTGGTTCAACATAAGATCGGCGAGCAGAACTGTCACTAGAGGATGCCCCCGAGGATCGTCTCCTCGAAGTACTCCTTCCAAATAGGTTCATCATGTCCACGTACAATTTTTTGAAAATAAATATTTTGGGGTGACAAAAATTTATCAACAAAACTTTATAAAATTGATAGCAACTACTCATAGGGATACATAGAGGCCATAGCAAGCATTCAAACGACTTAGAACACTAAAAATTGAACATGCAAGCTCATCTACAACAGCACCAAGAGTAGCTAATTATTCAAAATATAAACCACTAAAACAAAAACTAATTGGACAAATGGTGGAGTCACATACCAAGCAACAATCCCCTGAAACAATTTCGGAAATGGAGCTTCGAGCAAAGAGATCAAAATCCGCGGGTTTGAGAGCAAGAACACGGGAGAGAGAGCAATGGAGATTTTTTTCTGGAGGTAAGTGATGATGTGGGTTAAAGAGATAAGTGAGGGGGCCCACGTGGATACCACAACCCACCAGGGCACGTCTGGGGGTCCTGGCGTGCCCAGGTGGGTTGTGCCCACCTGGTGCACCTCCCTCCGATATTATTTGCACCTGAAATTGAGAAATATTCAGAAAAAAGTCGTATAAAATTTTCAGAGAATTCTGAGAACTTTTATTTTTGGGTCATTATTTTATTGCACGGGAAATTTAGAAAACAAATAAGACATGGTTTTATTTTATTTAACTAATAAAAACAGAGAATAAAAAGTAAGGACAGAGGGTAGTGCTTACTAAATTCATCAACTTCATACCGTTCAAAAATGATTCATTAATAAGGTTGATCAAGTCTTATTAACAACCACTTTCGATTAGCATGAAACCGAAGAACTTTCGTAAATCACTAAGTTACCTCAATGGGGATATGAATGTCCCCAACAATAAGCATTTCATATTTCTTTTTGATAGTAGGTAGAGGTATTTGAAAACTTCCAATAGTGATCGTAGGAGATTTTTCAATAATATTAAACATTAATACCATTCACTTGGAATTGTTTCTTTGGAAAGTGCACCGTATGCTCATTACCATTGATATGAAAAGTGACCTTGCTTTTATTGCAATCAATAACAGCCCCTGCAGTATTCAAGAAGGGTCTACCAAGGATAATCGACTTGTTGTCGTCCTCGGGCATCTCAAGTATAACAAAGTCAGTCAAAATAGTAACACTAGCAACAACTACGGGCACATCCTCACAAGTACCGATAGGTATGGCAGTTGATTTGCCAGCCATTTGCAAAGATATTTCAGTAGGTGTGAGTTTATTCAAGTCAAGTCTTTTATATAAAGAGAAAGGCATAACACTAACACCTGCTCCTAAATCACACAAAGCAGTTTTCACATAATTCTTTTTGATAGAGCAAGGTATTGTTGGTATTCCTGGATCTCCAAGTTTTTTAGGTACTCCATCTTTGAAAGTATAATTAGCAAGCATAGTGGAGATTTCAGCTTCCGGTATTTTTCTCTTATTTGTGATGATGTCTTTCATATACTTTGCATAAGGAGGCATTTTAAGGATATCAGTCAAGCGAGTACGCAAAAAGACTGGCCTCTCCATTTCAGCAAAGCGTTCAAACTCTTCATCATCTTTCTTTTTAGTTGACTTGGGTGGAAAAGGCATAGGTTTTTGAACCCACGACTCTCTTTCTTTACCGTGTTTCCTAGCCACAAAGTCTCTTTTATCATATCTTTTATTCTTAGGTTGTGGGTTATCAAGCACAACAGGAGGTTCTATCTCAACATCATTGTCTGGTTCTTTATCATTACTAGGTTGAGATTCTTCATGAACCTCATCATTATCTTTTTCATTATCACTAGGTGAGTGTTCATTACCAGACTGAGTTTCAGCATCAGGGATTGAAGTGTTATTATCATTATCAGGAGGTTTCTCTATTTCAGGTTCACTAGAAGTGTGCAAAGTCCTATCATTTTTATTTTCCTTCTTCCTTTTAGAAGAACTAGGTTCACTAGTGTTATTTCTTTGTGAATCTTGTTCAATTGTTTTTGGGTGTCCCTCAGGATAAAGTGGTTCCTGAGTCATTTTACCTCCTCTAGTTGCAACTCTGACAGCAAAGTCATGCATATTATGATTCATTTCATCAAGCAATTCTCTTTGTGATTTAGCAACTTATTCTAACTGGGTTTGAACCATAGAAGCATGTTTTCCAACACCTCTAACATCATTTGAGATTCTAAATAACAAGTCACTCAAGCGAGCAATCATATCAGAATTATATTTCAATTGTTTCATAACATTCTAAATAACAAGGCATTGGCTAGGATGCATATTGTGAGGATTGTCATCATCATTGAACTTCATAAGAGAATTTACCTCTACCACCATAGGCACTGGTGGTGTATTAAGCCCATGTATTTCTTCAATGGGAGGTAAAATTTTAACATCTTCAGCTTTAATACCTTTTTCCTTCATAGATTTCTTTGCCTCTTGCATATCTTTGGGACTGAGATATAATATACCCCTCTTCTTCGGAGTGGGTTTAGCCGGTGGTTCAGGAATAGTCCAATCATCATAATTTTTCAATATGTTATTCAATAATTCTTCAGCTTGTCCAACAGTTCGTTCCCTGAAAACACAACCAGCACAACTATCTAGGAAGTCCCTAGAAGCATTGGTTAGTCCATTATAGAAGATATCAAAAGTATTTCATTTTTCTTAAGAGGATGATCAGGCAAAGCATTAAGTAACTAGCAAAGCCTCCCCCAAGCTTGTGGAGACTCTCTTCTTTAGTTTGCACAAAGTTAAATATTTTCTGCAAGGCAGCTTGTTTCTTATGAGCAGGGAAATATTTTTCAGAGAAGTAATAAATCATATCCTGGGGACTACGCACACAACCAGGAGCAAGAGTATTGTACCAAGCTTTAGCATCACCCTTTAATGAGAAAGGAAATAATTTGAGAATAAGGTAATAGCGAGTTTTCTCATCATGAGTAAAAAGGATGGCTATATCATTCAACTTAGTAAGATGTGCCACAACAGTTTCAGATTCATAGCCATGGAAAGGATCAGATTCAACCAAAGTAATTAACTCTGGGTCGACAAAGAATTCATAATCCTTATCATCAATAAAAATAGGTGAACTAGCAAACTTAGGATCGCATTTCATTCTATCATTCAGAGATTTTTCTTTATACTTGCATAGTAATTTCTCTAGATCATCTCTATCCTTACAAGCAAGAATATCTCTAGTTGTCTCCTCATTCATAACATAACCTTCCGGTACCTTAGGCAATTCATATATAGGAAGGCTAGTTCTAGCAGGTGTTTCAGGAGATTCAGTCTCAAGCTCATCATCAGATTCAACAACATCATGTTGTATTACTCTAGCAATTTGTGCATCTAGAAAATCACCAAGTGGCACATCATCATTATAAAGCAAAGTACTAGCATCATCATAGGCATTATCCATAGCAGAAGTAGCATCATCAATAACTTGCGACATATCAGAATTAATAGCATGTGGTGGTGTTGCAAGTTTACTCATAACAGAAGGTGAATCTAAAGCAGAACTAGATGGCAGTTCCTTACCTCCCCTCGTCCTTGAGGGAAATATCTTAGTCTTAGGATCCTTCAGATTCTTCATAGTGATAATATGATAATAATCCCAAGTGACCCAACAAATATAGCTATGCTCCCCGGCAACGGCGCCAGAAAAAGATCTTGATAACCCACAAGTATAGGGGATCAAAATAGTTTTCGAGGGTAGAGTATTCAACCCAAATTTATAGATTCGACACAAGGGGAGCCAAAGAATATTTGAAGGTATTAGCACCTGAGTTGTCAATTCAACCACACCTGAAGATTAATTATCTGCAGCAAGTAATCAATAGCAAAGTAGTATGATAGTTTTGATAGTAGTGACAGCACCAACGGTAACAGTAACAGTGATAATAGTAGTAACTTAGCAGAAACAATATAAGATTAATTCGTAGGCATTGGATCGGTGACTCGTTGGATGATATTCATCATGTGACTGTTATAACCTAGGGCGATACTGCACTAGCTCTAGTTCATCGATATAATGTAGGCATGTATTCCGTAAATAGTCATACGTGCTTTATTAAAAGAACTTGCATGACATCTTTTGTGCTACCCTCCCGTGGTAGCGGGGTCCATATTGGAAACTAAGGGATATTAAGGCCTCCTTTTGATAGAGAACCGGGACAAAGCATTAACACATAGTGAATACATGAACTCCTCAAACTACGGTCATCACAGGGAGTGGGCCCGGTTGTTGTCACTCTGGGGTTGCCGGATCATAACACGTAGTAGGTGACTATAACTTGCAAGATCGGATCTAAAACATGGATATAATGATGATAACATAAACGGTTCAGATCTGAGTTCATGGCACCCGGGCCCAAAGTGACAAGCATTAAGCATAGCAAAGTCATAGCAACATCAATCTAGGAACATAGTGGATACTCCCTCCATTCCCTTATACAAGGCCACTTCATATTTCTGTGTCTAACTTTGACCACTAATTTCACCAACAAAAAGTGAGTCATATACGACAAAAAATATTTCATTAGATGCACATTTCAAAGAACTTTCCGATGGTAGGTTTTCTATGACATATATACCATATTTTGTTGACCAAAATTATAAGTCAAAGTTTGACACGAAAAATGAAGAGGCCTTGTATAAGGGAATGGAGGGAGTACTAGGGATCAAGCCCTAACAAAACTAACTCAATTACATGATGAATCTCATCCAACTCCTCACCGACCAGCGAGCCTACGAAGGAATTACTCACTCCCGGTGGGGAGCATCATGGAATTGGCAATGGAGAAGGGTTGGTGATGGCGAAGAACGAAGATCCCCCTCTCCGGAGCCCCAAACGGACTCCAGATATACACTCCCGAGGAAGAACAGGGTTTGGCGGTGGCTCCTTCTCGTGGAACGCGATAATTCTTTCTCCCTCGATTTTTTTGTCTGAAAAATAGGATTTTATAGCGTTGGAATCAGGGTCTGCGGGGCCACCAAGTGGGGACAACCCACCTGGGCGCGCCAGGAGAGGGGGCGTGCCCTGGTGGGTTGTGCCCACCCAGGTGCCCCTCTCCGGCAGGTCTTGGCTCTAGAAATTCTTATTATTGATATAAAAATCCTTGCAAAGTTTCGTTCCATTCCGAGAACTTTTATTTCTGCACAAAAACAACACCATGGTAGTTCTGCTGAAAACAACGTCAGTCCGGGGTTAGTTTCATTCAAATCATGCAAATTAGAGTCCAAAACAAGAGGAAAAGCATTAGGAAAAGTAGATACGTTGGAGACGTATCAACTCCTCACAAACATCTGTGTTCAAAGTTTTAATTTCCTTCCTAGGAATAATCCTCCTGAGGTGTGGTTTAATTTATACGCTGATTTCCATCAGATACCGCTTACTAAGTTTTGTGAAATATGCTTGCTTCCTGCTGATGGTGGTTTGGTAGAGCCTTGGCCGGCAGAGTTTGAAGCCTTTTATCGTACCTTGACAGTGGGAGATGAGAGAGGGGTGTGGGGTATCACTGCCGCTGGCTTGCATTCTACTGCTGTTCATTATTTTGCCCTTTCATTGCAAAATGCTTGCTTCCAGAGAGAAGGTGGGTGCACTTAGTTCACCAGACCTAGCTGTTTTACGTCGTGCACTAGAGGGCGACAGCACTTATAGCTTGGGAGCTATTGTGGCACGTCGCCTCCACATTAATAAGTCCAAGGGTAAAATACATGGTGGTATTTTTGCTACTCATTTGGCGGCTCGCTTTAATGTTGAGATGCGCCTTCATGATTACCCTTTGACCAAGGTTTAGCTAGACCGCGCAGCCATGGATCACCACCAGTTTACTGCTATCGATTATCCTAATATCCCTATTCCATATAACCTGGTTTTTAGTGTGAGAACTCATGATATTATTGCATTGCCTGCTCCTGCTTTGTTTGATCCTATTGCGAGGGGCGGATATAGGATCATGCCTGCGGATATCATCGCCTACCAAAACGACCAGGCTGCAGCAGAGGAGGAGCATCAGCAGTGGGATCCGTGGATGCCCGCTCCTCAGCATCCCGACTATTATCCAGGCTACTGATTGATTACCAAGCTAGGACAAAAGCCTAATCTTGGGGGAGTACATGTTTCCCACCGACATTTCATTCCAGTTGTCGGTGTCCACACTTTTTCATTGTATCATCCATGTTAAATTTATTTTCTCGCTTTCTTCTTATGTGTTTGAAAAACCTTAGAAAAACCAAAAAATTAGTTGTAGTGAGTTTACTTTCTATGCATGCTTAGCTGTAGCACTAAAAAGAAAACCCAAAAAGATTTCCTTGTTCTTCTTTTGCTTGTTGGGAGCTTTCCTGTGTAAATAGTTTTTCTCGTTTTTGCTCTTTCCTTTTATTTGCTTGTTCAAGAAAAACAAAAACTCCAAAAATATTTCAGTGTGCTTCTCTGAATTTCTTTTCTTTTTATTCGAGTCGTATCAAGGAGAAGACCACGATGAAAATGTTGAGTGGCTCTTATATGAATAATTGTTGATCTAATAAAGAGCCCAAATTACCTTGTCTTCTCCTGTTGAATAAAATGTTTGTAGATTCCAGCTTAGTCCACGGCACTCTTGCACTATTATTATTTTCACATTGTTCGGTCGTGCAAGTGAAAGGCAATAATGCCGATATTCGATGAACTGGCCGTGGCAGAGAGAAATGGGTATGAACTCAACTTGTTCTGTTTGTGTAAATATGTTTAACCTAGTATCCATGATTCAGCCCATTATGATTAAACATGTTTGCAATGACAATTAGAGATTATAGTTTCTCATGGCATGCATAAGTAGCTAGGAGCGGATAATGATTTATCTTGGATGTCAACATTGCGTTAAAATGATTGTGATGTAGTATGATGATATGGTATCCTCCTCTGAGTGAATCGAAACTAACACAACCTCTATGATATTTATGTTCATGGTTCATATCCTACTCATGCTAGTGTCCAATGTTACTTATGCATAATGCATGTTCATGACCGTTGTTGCTCTCTAGCTAGCCGCTTCTCAATCTATTTGCTATCCTTCGCCTGTACTAAGTGGGAATTCTGCTTGTACATCAAAAACCTTGAACCCAAGTTATTCCAGATGAGTCCACCATAGCTACCTATATGCGGTATTACCCTGCCGTCCTAAGTAAATTTGCATGTGCCACATCTAAAAACTTCTAATAATGTAACGCCCACGATGCGGCTATATCTCCCACGTGTCGACGCACGACTTAGAGTCATAACCGCATTGTGGTTTTGTCGCAAGGAGGGTCATCTTCACACAATCCCATGTAATGAACAAGAATGGGATAAAGAGTTGGCTTACAATCGCCACTTCACACAATACATAAATAAATCATACATCATTCAAGATACACACATATGTCCGGCTACGGAACCAAAATAAAAGAAGACAACCCAACTGCTAGATCCCTGATCGTCCCAACTGGGCACCACTACTGATCAATATGAAAAGAAACAACACAACGAATAAGATCTTCATCGAGCTCCCACTTGAGCTCAGTTGCGTCACCTGCACTGGTCTCATCGGCACCTGCAACTGTTTTGGAAGTATCTGTGAGTCACGAGGACTCAGCAATCTCACACCCGTGAGATCAAGACTATTTAAGCTTAAGGGTAGGCAAGGGTAAGGTGGTGAGGTTGCAGCAGCGACTAAGCATATATGGTGGCTAACATACGCAAATAAGAGCGAGAAGAGAAGCAACGGAACGGTCGTGAACTAGCAATGATCAAGAAGTGATCCTGAACTCCTACTTACGCCAAACATAACCCAGAAACCGTGTTCACTTCCCGGACTCCGCCGAGAAGAGACTATCACGGCTACACACGCGGTTGATGCGTTTTAATTAAAGTCAAGTGTCAAGTTCTCTACAACCGGATATTAACAAATTCCCATCTGCCACATAACCGCGGGCACGGCTCTCGAAAGTTTAAACCCTGCAGGGGTGTCCCAACTTAGCCCATCATAAGCTCTCACGGTCAACGAAGGATAAACCTTCTCCCAGGAAGACCCGATCAGTCTCGGAATCCCGGTTTACAAGACATTTCGACAATGGTAAAACAAGACCAGCAAAGCCGCCCGATGTGCCGACAAATCCCGATAGGAGCTGCACATATCTCGTTCTCAGGGCACACCGGATAAGTCAAGCTACGAGTAAAACCAGACCTCGAGTTTCCCCGAGGTGGCCCCGCAGGCTGCTCGGTTCGGACCAACACTCGAAGGAGCACTGGACCGGGGGGGGTCTAAAATAAAGATGACCCTTGAGTCTGCAGAACCCAAGGGAAAAGGGGATAGGTGGTAGCAAATGGTAAAACCAAGGTTGGGCCTTGCTGGAGGAGTTTTATTCAAAGCGAACTGTCAAGGGGGTCCCATAAATCACCCAACCGCGTAAGGAACGCAAAATCAAGGAACATAACACCGGTAAGACAGAAACTAGGGCGGCAAGAGTGGAACAAAACACCAGGCATAAGGCCGAGCCTTCCACCCTTTACCAAGTATATAGATGCATTAATTAAATAAGAGCTATTGTGATATCCCAACATAAACATAATCCAACATGGAGAAATCTTCATCTTCACCTGCAACTAGCAACGCTATAAGAGGGGCTGAGCAAAGCGGTAACATAGCCAAACAACGGTTTGCTAGGAAGGTGACAAAGGTTAGAGGTTCATGGCAATTTGGGAGGCTTGAAGAGCAAGTGAATAGGTAACGCGGCATAGCAATAGAGCGAACAACTAGCAAGCAAAGATAGAAGTGATTTCGAGGGTATGGTCATCTTGCCTGAGATCCCGCAAGGAAGAATATCGAGTCCATACAAACAGACGTAGTCGAACGAATCCTCACAACTCCGGAAAGAAACCGAAGCTAACAAGAGAAGCAACCCGGAAAGAAACAAACAACATAGTAAACAACCACCACATACACATGGCATGATGCAAAAACGAATATGATGCATGTCCGGTTTAATGAGGCATGGCATGGCAAAGTGCAACAAACAATACTACAAATTTAATGGAGCTCAATATGCAACGAGTTGCATATTGACGAAACACCACAACAATTATTTAGTTCTCTCTCGTTTATGGACCCAACAATATTAAATGTTGACTACCATGGCAAGAGGTGAAGCATAATTAAACAACCTATCTAGGCAAGTTTAAAAAAGGCCGGAACAACAAACAATAATTCCGGAAAATCCTCATGTCATTTAGCAATTTTAATGCAAACATCAATTGTAAACATTTTAAATGTTGTTATCATGATGCGAATGACAGATGTAAGTAATATGCAATTTTATGAAAATGTTGACATGAAGATGATTAGGAGCGTTTGGTCACCATGGCAGAAAGAATTGGGTGCCACGGCGATGAAAACGGAAACGATGCCATGGCAACGTCCCGGTTCCGATAACTCGTTGAGCGACTGGTGCGAACGAAGATGTGGATGTGCGGAACATGCAAAAGATGGTGGGGTGCTCCCGGTTAACGGGTTCCCACGGTACGGCGGCATGGCAAGGAAACGAGTGACAGCGTGCGACGAACAAGTCGGGCACGGTGCAAACACAAGCAACTCAAACAACACATGCTTTCGTTCCACGGACGTCGTCCTCGGCGGTTATACCTTCGAAGCGTGCATTCGGGGCGGAACGCGTTAGAAGTGGAAGTAGTTGTTCACGGGTCGCCGAGGGAAGTAGTGGTACACGGCGACGGTAGTGGTACACGTTTTCGTAAATGTTCGAGGTCGTCGGTAGAGGTACTTGACGTCCACGGGGTCGACGCTAGAGTTACCCACGTTGTCGGGGTACTTGTTGTTCCGGGCTTGGCATCCGTAGATGTACACGGCAATCGTCGTGGTACTTGGCGGTTCCGTGTCGTCGAACTTGACGATCCAAGGGGGAACTTGGCGCATCATCGGATAGTTGTACACTTGTTGGAGAGAATCTTGGCGCAACCAAAACGAAGCAACACAAAACATCACAAGGGCCTCGGGATGCCAGCAGCAAGGAGGCGACGGTGGTGGTGTGCTCGAGCAAAACCGACGGGGACAGGGCACCGGAGGAGGAACATCGACGGCTTGGCGAGGCGAAGCAGAGGGCCGCGGGTGCTGGGATTTGGCGATGCAGAAGACCACGGCAGCGGCGGCTATTGGCGCGGTGACGAGGAACGGAAAGCGGCAGCGACGAGAGGAGGCAGGCGCAGCGACGGGGAGGTAGTGGAGGCGCTGGTCGCGGAGGTCGATGGAGAGGGGCTTGGCGCGGCGGGGACGAACTCGCTCCGGCGAGGGTGCAGAGGTCCAAGGCACGGCTCTCGTCGACGTGGACGAGGCGAGGAGGAGCTTGGGCGCGGGACGGCGGCCTGGTGGCGTTGGCGCTCCTGTGGCCAATCATGGCGGCGGCGGAGAGGCGCGACGGACGGCGGTCGTGCACTCCGGCGGCGGAAGGCGACGCGAGGCAAAGGAGGAGCGGCAGCGGGGCCGCGAGGGGAGGAGGCTGCTGCGGGCGGCCGGTGCTCGAGGAACTCCTCTCCTCGGGCGCTCGGCGACAGGGAGGTCTTGCTCCTCTCCTCTCTCTGGGTGGCGGTGCAAGGGAGAGGACGAGAGGAAGAGGGTGAGGGGATCGGGAGGATGAGACAGGGGAGGCTGGCGGCGCTGCAGGGGAGATGAGGGAGAGATCGAGAGGAGAGATGGGATCGGGCCATGGGAGCGGTCGGGCTAGGGTTAGGCTTAGGTGGGCCGCGGGGATGGGCCGGCTTGGAGTTGGGAGGCCCAGCTGGGCCTTAGAGCTGCGGCTACAGGAGGCCCAAGTGGCCGGCTGGGGTTCTCTCTCTTCTCTCTCCCTTATTTCTTTGGTAGAAAAGAAATAGAGAAAAGGAAAAGAAAGAGAGGGTTAGAGAAAGAATTTGCGCAAGCGGTTAATTTTCCCGGACTCACAAAAATGCGCTTGATCCAGGAAAAATAGAAGTGGCCTGATTGGACGATATAAATTCAAATGCATTTGAATTTAATTCAAATGATTTGAAGGAAGTGAGGGTTGGGAAGGTTCAAAATGTTCGGATTTTTGGTGGGGCTCCGGAATAAGATGAAAAAAATATAATGCGAGGTTGGAGACCAAGAATTAAGATAACAAAGGCATTGGGATATTTGCAAGTGTGTTATGGTGAACTCCAACTAATGGAATATTTTAATATAGCTCCCTAATAATATTGGGAGGATATATGTTATAAAGAGAAATCGCCATGTGCATTTTCCTCGATTTAAATGGATCGAAGATCCATGCAATTTACTTGGTTGGGTTTAAAAAAAATTAATGACATGATGCAATGCAAAAATAAAAGAGCAAGCACCAAAAGGAACACACGGCGATCACGAAAATAAGGAAGTCTTCTAAAGCATCGGTCTTGGGGCGTTACAAATAAATATCCTTTTTGTGTGCCTGGATCGTTCATGGAACGATAGGAGGTGGTCGGTATCTTCCATGCTAAGCGGGTTATTCTCAGGTTGAGTGTCTATTCACTCGCCATCGCACGAGAAAAGGGCGGTAATAGGGATTCCCGGTCCCGAACTCAAAATGCAAATAATTAAACAAAACTCCACTGGGACTGTTGTTGGTATGGACGGCACCCGTTGTTTCGGACAAGCCGTGGAGTGTGATTGATGGTGGAGGGGGGAGTAAACCTTTACTTTTATCACTTGGGAACCGCCACTAGCGTGCTTCGCATGGAAGATATTGATAACTCATGGTCGTGAAGTAAACAAGAAGGGTGCATGTCTCAAAATATCGTTTACCTCTGTTTTAAAATTTTGAGCTCTGGCACCTCTGCAAATCATTGCTTCCCTCTGCAAAGGGACTATCTATTTACTTTTATGTTGTGTCATCACCTTCTAAAATAAGTGCCAGAACCTGAGAGCATTGCTGTCATGCTTATGCATTGTGTGTAGCTAATGTTGGGTGCATCATGACTGGATCTTTTCTACCATGAATTACAATGTTTAGTCGCTGCTTGGACTTTGCAGGTGCTCTGAATTTATGTTTTGCAGTCTCGGAAAGGGCTAGCGAGATACCACTATTGCCATATTATATCATGGTTGTTTTGACAACGTGTTGCCTTTTGAGATATCTTATTATTGCTCGCTAGCTGATTATGTCATTGATATGAGTTAATATAATCTTTAAGAGTTATTGTCGGCATGGTTAGTTATAATGTTGACTGAAAACCTGGGTGCTGTTTAAGCTTATTTATGCAAACAAGAGAAAAAGAGTTCATAAAAGTTTTTCTTTTTCACTTTCAGTTTATCAACTGAATTGCTTGAGGACAAGCACAGGTTTAAGCTTGGGGGAGTTGATACGTGTCCAACGTATCTACTTTTCATACCGCTTTTCCTCTTGTTTTGGACTCTAATTTGCATGATTTGAATGAAACTAACCCGGACTGACGCTGTTTTCAGCAGAACTACCATGGTGTTGTTTTTGTGCAGAAATAAAAGTTCTCGGAATGGAACGAAACTTTGCCAGGATTTTTTTATACAATAAAAGAGAATTTCTGGAGCCAAGAGTCACCTGAGGGGGGAACCTGGGTGGGAACAACCCACCAGGGCGCGCCTGCCCCCTAGGCGCGCCCAGGTGGGTTGTCCCCACCTGGCGGCCCTGCAAACCCTGAAACTGGCGCTATAAAATCCTATTTTTCTAGAAAAAATCAGGGCGAAAGAATTATCGCGATCCACAAGACGGAGCTGCCATCACCTCCTATTCTTCATCGGGAGGCCAGATCTGGAGTCCGTTTGGGGCTCCGGAGAGGGGGATCTTCGTTCTTCGTCATCACCAACCCTTCTCCATCACCAATTCCATGGTGCTCCCCACCGGGAGTGAGTAATTCCTTTGTAGGCTCACTGGTCTGTGAGGAGTTGGATGAGATTCATCATGAAATCTAGTTAGTTTTGTTAGGCCTGATCCCTAGTATCCGCTATGTTCTGAGATTGATGTTGCTATGACTTTGCCGTGCTTAATGCTTGTCACGTTGGGCCCGGGTGCCATGATTTCAGATCTGAACTGTTTATGTTATCACCATTATATCCATGTTCTCGATCCGATCTTGCAAGTTATAGTCACCTACTACGTGTTATGATCCGGCAACCCCGGAGTGACAATAGTTGGGATCACTCCCGGTGATGACCGTAGTTTTAGGATTTCATGTATTCATCGTGTGTTAATGCTTTGTTCCGGTACATTATTAAAAGGAGGCCTTAATATCCCTTAGTTTCCAATTGGACGCCACTGCCACGGGAGGGTAAGACAAAAGATGTCATGCAAGTTCTTTCCATAAGCATGTATGACTATTTATGTAGCGACCCGACCTCAGACGGTCAAGTCTCTGTGTTTCTGTGCCATCCCTGGATCAGTATGCTGGCACACACAGTACATCAATGTATATATCAAAGTGCAATCACATGTATAAATAACGTAAAACTGATATATACCTCATAAGTCACAGCGGAAACAAATAGTCGGGTGTGGAGTCCCATCAACGCCATCGGCAGGTTGAGTGTAGACCGTATCCCTGTACCGTACTCTTACTCGTTGGAAGGAAGTATCTGCAACATGATACGTTGCAGCCGTGTAGGTCAGTACATTGAATGTACCGGCAAGATCACAACATGAGAAAACACATGATAAAACTATACTATATGCAATATGGCTTTGTGGCTCTGTGTCTGAGTTTTGTTTTGCATAAAAGCTGGTTTTATTTTCCCTACATCAAAGAAATTCGGGAGTCTATACTATGGAGTTTCCTATAATGACATGGTTCTGCCAACCGATGTCTCATGGCCCAAATCATCATAAGTTGCCCACAATTATGTTATCAGTCCGGTGTTGAGAGTTCCGAGATAGATCCAAGTCCAGAGGCTCAAGTTGTCCGTAACCGGGGACACGGCTAATCGATTAGGTTTTGACCCTCTGCAGAGGTTTGTACACTTTACCCGCAAGATTCGATCCCTCTTTTTACATTCTCGCACTTCAGGGTGTTTGAGAACAAGATGACCGAAACATGGTCTCCCGAAGAGTTCCCCTGACCACTGTCCGGTGCTCATCCAATCCTACCGTAGTTCTACATCTGCTAGCACCGTCCCAGCCAGAGTCACAACTAAGGTCAACCAAGCCAGAGCCCATAGTGACTTGCGGTTGCACAGGTAAGCTTCCGGGCATGAAGTATTCTTCCGTCTCTTTGAGTCTGGGTGAAGCTTTCCGCAAGATGTCATGGCACTTCTCCATGCATCCCGGCCATCCACTGGTTTCTCCAGGGTGCCCGTCAACCGTCCTTCACCCAGTAGTGTGTATTGAATTCTTGTCTTGAGTCTTGAAGTCTTGAGGCCTTGAAGATGCAGTCCTTGCAGATGCCATCATGGAGTTGTCGTCATTGACATAAGAGTCCTCCTTCTTCACACCACTCTCGTGCACTCATACCAAACTATAGGGTAGCATTAAAATAAATAACCTCCCGGGCATGGTAACAGGGTGATGGGTTCCTACCTCATGCATACTACTCAACTACAAGAATTCAATATCACTACTGGAGGGTGGTGGCAAAGATGCCACTAAATGCAATAAAAACATAGGTATGAAAGCATGGTCAAAGTGAACTTGCCTGGTAATATTTGATGAAGATAATAACGCTCTCACTTGGTAGAACTATTCGTCACTCCGTTGAAAATCTATATAGTCAAACATAGCATTCATATAAGCAAACATACTAGCAAGCAATTCTAACACTCATAATAAAACCAACAAATAAAATGCAAATCAACAAGGGACACCAAATAAAAACAAAGGAAAACTACACAACAAAACTACTAAAGAAAACTCTAAGACATAACACAAAACAGTTTTGTCCTAAGTAAAAACTTAACAACAATTAAAACACTAAACTAATAAATTAACAGAAAATACAAACTAAAACAACTAAGTTAACAGAAGGTATTTTTCATAAAATTTTGTTTGCAAAAAGAAACAAATAAAAAGCTTTTATGAAACACTAACTATGACCTAAACAAGTTTTCCTACAAAACTAAGTAAAATAAATTTTAAAACAAAAACAAAATTTTCTTTTGTTGACTAACAGAAACTAAACTAAATTTTTCAAGAGTGACAAAAAGAAATAATTTAAAACTAATAAAAGCAATAAAGAAAAGACTTAAAACAAAACTATAACTAAAACCGTACTGTTTTGATAAAAACCTGATTTTAAAATAAACTAAAAATAAAATACTCAACACTACTGGATAGTTAAAGGTCCTAGTGACCAGGAGCAAAAAGAATCAATAAAAAATATTTTATAAAGCGCAAGTTATGGCCAAATTACTAATTTGAACAAATTTCATCAAATTCAATTTAAACAACTCAAATATGAAATCCAATTGCACTAGCAGAAACATCAAGAAATTTTAAAACTAATGCAAAAAGAAACACCAAATTTGGATCTAAAACATAAAAGTTATAAGCAATATAAAATCAGAACTATTCTGTTTTTAAAACAGAAACGAAAATCAAAAAAAAAATCGGGCACTAGCTACGTGGCCTACTGCTGTCGGGCCAGGGTGGTGGGCGATCTGAACTATCTAGCGCTCGGTCGTAAAATAACACAAACGTGTACGGCTAAAACAGAAAGACCGATCGGCTAAAACGACTAGACCTGAACCGATCTAATAAAAAAACCTAACCGTTCGATTCTAATCTAATCTGGGTCGTATAAAGTAGATCGGACGGATGAGGAGGGAGAGAGAGCTCACCGCGGCGGCGGGGTGACTCCGGCGAGGTTCCGGCGGCTCGGGTCGACGCACCCAGCTGCTCCGGTGGTCCTCCGGCAACGGCGGCGGCTCCAGGAGATGCGGACGACAGCAACAGCCACGTGGGTGGAGTCGACGAGGGTCGGGGACGACAGACTCGAGCGGGGCAATCTCGACGGCGGCGGTGACGTTCGGTGGTCGACGGCGAGCTCGTTCTGGAGGCGTTGAAGCTTGGGCGAGGGGTTGGGGAGGTGCCGATGAGCGAGGAGGGGTCGGTCGTGGGTTCAGACGGCGACGAGGTGGTCGGGGTGGAGCGCTGCAGCAGCAATGGCGGGCGGCGGAGCTCGGGCTCCGGCGAGCAATTCCGGCAAGATGAGAGGGAGGGGTAGGGGGCTTTAGGGGGGAATCGGACGAGAGGGAGGGGCTTTTATAGCCCAGAGACTTGGAGGCGGTGTTGGGCGAGGGGATTCTTGATCCCGAGAGATCCGGGATACTGTGGCGGCGGCGCGATCCGGCTCGGCCGTTGCGTGCGGGAGGAGGAAGGCGACGGCGGGTCCCACGCGTCAGCGAGAGAAGAGAGAGGGGAAAGGGATCAGGCGACCGAGGGAGAGGGGATTCGGGCGCGGCGCGGGTGGAGCAGGCCGGCTCGGCTTGCTGGGGGCCGCGTTGGGTGGCTGGCTGGTCCGGTTGGCCTGGTCGTGCCTGGGGTTTCCCCCTTTTTTTAGCAGAGACTAAAACTAATAGAAAAAGTAAAAGAACTGAAATTATACATAGACATATAATATATCAAAATTTTCAGAATTTTTTTTCCTATAGCATGGACTATTTCTAAAGTTCAAACAAAATTCACACAAAATCGTAAAAAAATTCAAACAGCACTGCTATTGCAATAAAACTCAATAAAAATTATTTTTAAAATACCAAAATGATTTCAAATTTATTTTCTCCTAATTTTCCATTGAAGGGAATCATTTTACCCTGGTTTCCATTTATTTATTTTTAGGAGAAAAATAATTTGAATAAAATCCAAATAATTCCAAATTGAAAGGGAGATTCAAAATACTTCCAAATGACTTTCAATTTGATTCTTTGTAACTTCCAACTCGTATTGCATATAATTGAAGAAGTCATTTTATCTTCCCTCAAGAAAATCATTGAGTTGCATAAAGTTTTATAATTTGAAATATTTCCAAATAGAATTCAAATCTTTTCAAAAAACCCTTTTGATTTCAAATGGAAGAAGTCATGTCATCTTTACTCTAGGGTTTTGTGTTGAAATGAATTTGAATTCATTGGGGTAAAATGCAAGGATGAAAGTTTGGGAAAGTCATTTCGTTCCCTCTCATTCGACTTTCAAAAGTTTCAAATTTCACTCACTTTCAGTCAATCAATCAAACAAACAATCATAATAATTTATTTAATATAACATTCCAAAATTTAGAATTTTGGGATGTTACAATTTACGGAATACATGTCTACATTATATTTATGAACTGGAGCTAGTGCCGTATCGCCCTAGGTTATGACTATCACATGATGAATATCACCCAACAAATTAACGATCCAATGCCTACGAATTTACCTTATATTGTTCTTGCTAAGTTACTACTGCTATCGTTACTGTTGCACTTGCTACAAAACTATTGCTATCACTGTTACTGTTACCATTGCTGCTGTCACTATTATCAAAACTATCATATTACTTTGCTACTGATAATGTTGCTGCAGATAATTAATCTCCAGGTGTGGTTGAATTGACAACTCAGCTGCTAATACTTGCAAGTATTCTTTGGCTCCCCTTGTGTCGAATCTATAAATTGGGTTGAATACTCTACCCTCGAAAACTGTTGCGATCCCATATATTTGGGGGTTATCATAGATCAAGACACTTAATAGGACTTTCAAAAAGCACATACCTTGACAAAGTTCTGAAGAAGTTTAAAATGGACCTGTCAAAGAAAGGGTTCTTGCATGTGTTGCAAGGTATGAAATTGAGTCTGACTCAAAGTACGACCAGGCAGAAGATAGAGGGAAAATGAAAGTCATTCCCTATGCCTCAGCCATATGTTCTATTATGTATGCCATGTTGTGTACCAGACCTGATGTGTGCCTTGCCATAAGTTTGACAGGGAGGTACCAAAGTAATCCTGGACCAAGGTACCAAAGTAATCAAGGACCAAGGATATGTTTCTCGTTTATGGAGGTGATGAAGAGATCGTCGTGAAGGGTTACGTCGATGCTAGCTTTGCCACAGATCCAGATGACTCTTAAGTCACAAACCGGATATGTATTTATATTGAATGGTGGAGCTTTCAGTTGGTGCAGTTCCAAGCAGAGCGTCGTGGCGGGATCTACGTGTGAAGCGTACATAGTTGCTTCGAAAGCAGCGCATGAAGGAGTCTGGATGAAGGAGTTCATATCCGATCTGGGTGTAATACCCAGTGCATCGGGTCCAATGACAATCTTTTGTTACAACACTGGAGCAATTGCCTTGGCGAAGGAATCCAGGTTTCACAAGAGAACCAAACACATCAAGAGACGCTTCAACTCCATTTGTGAAAAGGTCAAGGATGGAGACATAGAAATTTGCAAAAATACATACTGATCTGAATGTTGCAGACCCGTTGACTAAACCTCTTCCGCGGGCTGATCAGCACCAAGACTCCATGGGTGTTAGATTAATTACTATGTAATCTAGATTACTGACTCTAGTGCAAGTGGGAGACTGTTGGAAATATGCCCTAGAGGCAATAATAAAGTGGTTATTACTATATTTCCTTAATCGTGATAAAGGTTTATTATTCATGCTAGAATTGTATTGACCAGAAACTTAAATACATGTGTGGATACATAAACAAATACCATGTCCCTAGTAAGCCTCTACTAGACTAGCTCGTTGATCAAGAGATGGTTAAGGTTTCCTAACCATAGACATGTGTTGTCACTTGATAACATGATCACATAATTAGGAGAATGATGTGATGGACAAGACCCATCCGTTAGTATAGCATATGATCATTCAGTTTACTGCTACCGCTTTCTTATTTCAAATACATACACCTTCGACTACGAGATCATGCAACTCCCGGATATCGGAGGAATACCTTGTGTGCTATCAAAAGTCACAAGTAATTGGGTGATCATGAAGATGCTCTACATGCATCTCCGAAGATGTCTGTTGAGTTTTCATGGATCGAGATTGGGATTTGTCACTCCGTGTATGGGAGAAGTATCTCTGGGCCCTCTCGGTAATACAACATCACAAGAATCTTGCAAGCAAAGTGACTAAGGAGTTAGTTACGAGATGATGTATTACGAAACGAGTAAAGAGACTTGACAGTGACAAGATTGAACTAGGTATGGAGATACCGACGGTCGAATCTCGGGCAAGTAACATACTGACAGACAAAGGGAATTATGTATGTTGTCATAAACGTTCGATCGATAAAGATCTTTGTAGAATATGTAGGAACCAATATGGGCATACAGGTCCCACTATTGGTTATTGACCGAAGAGGCGTTTTGGTCATGTATACATCATTCTCGAACCCATCGGGTCCGCACGCTTAACGTTCGTTGACGATATAGTATTGTATGAGTTATGTGAGTTGGTGACTGAATATTGTTAGTAGTCCCGGCTGAGATCACCAACATGACGAGGAGCTTCGAAATGGTCCGGAGGTAAAGATTGATATATATATATATATATATATATATATATATATATATATATATATATATAGGACAATGCTATTTGGTCACCGGAAAGGTTTCAGAATGTACCGGGTAATCATCGGATCACCGGAAGGGGTTCTAGGAGGCACCGTGAGCTTAATGGGCCATAAGGGCCAAACGAGGGGAGCACACCAGCCCACAAGGGGCTGGCGCGCCCCTCCTCTGACCGAAGGCCTTGGGGAGAAAAGGAAGGAGGGGAGTCGACCTCCCCTTGCCTTCCTTCTCCCCTTTCCTTCCTCCCGAGAGCAAATAAGGAAGGGGGCGCACCATAGGGTAGGCGCCCAATATATATATATATATATATATATATATATATATATATATATATGATAGGGAGGGGGCGCCACACACCCACGACAATCCCCAAGCCGTGTGCGGCGCCCCTCTCCCTGATTTCATCCTCTGTCATGTTTTTTCCACAGTGCACGGCGAAGCCCTGCGGGAACAAGTTCACCACCACCGTCATCACGCCGTCGTGCTGCAGAAACTCATCTACTACTTCACCTTTCTTGCTGGATCGAGATGGCGAGGACGTCATCGAGCTGAACGTGTGCTGAACGCTGAGGTGTCGTACGTTCGGTACTTGATTGGGACGGATCGTGAAGGTGTACGACTACATCAACCGCATTGATAAACGCTTTCGCTTAGCGATCTACAAGGGTATGTAGATGCTCCGCCCCTCTCGTAGCTATGCATCTCCATGGATAGATCTTGCGTGTGCGTAGATTTTTTTTGTTTTCCATGCAATGTTCCCAACACATACTTGCTCCACTAGCGAACTCGGGTTTGAGACAATGGCTATCCATGTTCGCCGATGATGCCATGCTCTTCGTAAAGCCAAATGAGGTAGACCTGCAGGCTTGTGCATGGATCCTCCAAATGTTCGGGGAAGCATCCAGTTTGAAAGTGAACTTATCAAAAAGTGAAACTGCCAATCAGGTGTGACGACGAGGCGATGCAACGGGTGCAGGCCGTGTTGGGCTGTCTGACGGGCACTTTTCCATGCAAGTATCTTGGTGTCCCCCTCACGATTATGAGACAGGCCGTGGCGCAGCTCATGCGGCCGGTTGACGGCATTGTAAGATGTCTGCCAAGATGGAGGGCGGCTACCATGCCTAAGAGTGGATGGATGTACCTCGTGAAGTCCGTCTTATGTGCAATGCGGTTCCACATGATGCTTGCTCTGGACATCCCATAGAAGATCATCACGACAATGACACAGATATGCAGAAGTTTCCTGTGGTGCGCAAGTGACACGGCCAATGGCGGCCAATGCGCGGTTGCTTGGGATGCGGTATGCACACCGCGCTGGCGGGAGGTCTAGGACCGCCGAACCTAAAATGGACGAACATGGCTATGTAGGCTAGGTGGCCTTGGCTACAGAGGACAGATAGAACCAGACCATGGGCTGAGTTTCGCAGTGAGGTGCCAGAGGAATCGAGGCTTATATGTGCAGCGGCATCCCAATCCTCAATTGGGAATGGCTGCACTACCTTGTTCTAGGAGGACAGATGGCTCGATGGATACCAGGTTTAGGAGCTTGCACCGAGCGTCTATACCACAGTTTGGATGGATACAAGAGCTATGCGAACCATGCATCAGGCGCTCTCGTCCGGAGTTTGGGTTTCAGATGTGGGGCCTGAGCTCTCCGCTCAGATGCTCTGGGAGTACTTTCCCTCAGGTGAAGCTCAACCATGAAACGGTGGATTCTATCACTTGGGCGTGGGAGTCAGACGACAACTTCTCATGTAAATCAGCCTATGAGGCGAGGTTCTGGGGCCGACATGTATCACCAACGGCTAACTTCACATGGATATCAAAAGCACCGCTCCGATGCCGTTTCTTCGCATGGCTTGCCCTGTAAAGCTGGTATTGGAGATCTAACATGCTTGCCCACAGAGGACTCGATCACCAGGATGCTTGCCCTTTTGTGCCCAGGAGGAGGAGACGATTGAACATATCCTCTTAAACCGTGTCTTCACACGAGAGGTTTGGTCCATCATATGTGGAACCATGAACCATTCATTGGGTACCCTACGGGGACACAAGGCTAGCCGAGTGGTGCACCAGCATGACTGCCGAAAACATGCACATAAAGAACGTTGGGGCCATACTGCTGCTGGTCATGTGGGAGCTATGGAAACACCACAATGCAATTGTGTTTAACGGTGCCACTCCTTCCTTGGGAAGGCTTGTGCAAACCATCAATGACAAGTGCCAGAATTGGAAGAAGGTGGGGCTTCTAAAGGGAGACGTAGTAGCCTTGTTTGGGGCGCTAGATAGGTGAGTGAGAGCGAGAGAATAGCTATGCTGCCTTGTAGGGGTGGAGTTGGGTCCCATGTAACTCGTAATATGTACTCACCAACATGGTAGGGTTCTTTCCCCATCCTCTTCTTTTAATATAATAGTACGCACACTCGTGCGTATTCGAAAAAAAATCATAAAGGAGATGCCAACCGTTTTGGTTTGGAGGCTGGTGCTTGCAATGTTATGTATGGCGCCGACCTCTAACGCGTTAGAGCATCTCCAACAGCCGCGCGATATAAGCGCCGCGCTGGAAAAATACAGATTTTTGCGCGCATGCAGCCGCTCCGGGCGCTCCACTGGAGGCGCAAAAAACGCGCGCGCGGGGCAAAACACCATCGCGTGCCGCTTATTTCGTGCGCCCGCTTCCGCACACTGCACACTCGAGCGCCCGCGCCGCCGCAGGCGTATTCGCCCGATGGACGACCGCGTCGACACCCCCCTCACCCCTTCCTACACCCGCGACCCCTCCGTCGCCGACGCCACCGCAAACCCTAGCGCGAGGAGCTTTGGCCTCCCCTCCGCCGGTGCTCCTCCAAGCACCAGTCTCGCGCTCGGCCTTTTCATGGTGCCACGGACGAACTCGGCGGTGGATGGCGAAGCGCCGGCGACCGCCGTGAAGCCATGTGCCCCCCTCTTGAAGCTCCCCAATGCGGCGCGGGTGAAGGTGGGCAAGGTGTCCGGGAAGAAGAACAAGGCGGCGGACGGCTCCTCTAGGCAGCCGAAGAAGAAGCTTGCAGGGCGTGCGACGGATGCGGCGCCGACCGAAGCGCCGACGAGCTCGCTTGTTGCGCCGGGGGCCGATGCGCACAAGGTGTTTGATGAAATGCCCACAAGGTAAAATTTCACCCACTTGTTGTTGTTGTTGTTGTTGTTGTTGTTTCTTGAATGCATATATATGGATAGCTTATTTGCTTTGTTGTATATACTGTGTAGTTTCAATGATGAGACATATATGTCAACTATGGGTGTTGGCTCCAACAATTCTCATTGATCTCAAACCAATGATGTGCATTTCGGTAATCAAGAGTTTGAGCTAGACATGTGGGAGCACCTCCGGGTGACATGGGTGGACGCATGACTTCCGGTGTGCCTCACATACCTTCGCATGATGCCGGTGGGGATCTTGCCAACACCTTCCGAGCTTCCCATGATGATGCGGCGCCACACAATGAAAAGGAGGAAGAATCGGAGGAAGAGGAGGACGAAGAATCGGAGGAAGAGGAGGACGAAGATGAGAATGAGGCATGATTGTTGATGTGCCATTTGTTTGTGTGAACTTTTATGTCATGAACTTGGTTCGATGATTTTGAACTTGGTTGGACGATGATGTAGGTGCGATTTTGAACTTTTATGTCACGAGCTTGTTTGGATGATTTTAAACTATGCTATGTCTTGTTTTGATGTGTGAAATGAATATATGGCAAACGCCTGCTGATCACGCGCGCAATTTTTTGCGGCGGCCGTTGGAACCAGCGCTCCGCGGTGCGCAAAATTGGTTATTCCGGTGCTGTAAAAGGTTTTTTAGTGCGCTGTGCGCTTGTTGGAGATGCTCGAGCATAGAGGCTGAGGCTGAGAGATAGCACACCGTGGATGCTCGTAGTAATATGAATTTATTCCAGATTTTCTTCAATTAGCAGAATAGCTGCACGAAGTACGAAGGGAATTCAGGAAGATGGAGTGATGGCTAGTGGGAAGTTGAAGTGAGGATGAGGCGTGGCGAGGCCCGGCCTGCCCACTGGAAATTGATCCGAGCAGCGAAACGGAGACCCGCGGGTGCAGATACCTGCCACTTCTGCAGACGCGACCGAGGTCAGAGGCGGCGACGGGTGTCGTTGTCACTTGTGGCTGGACCGGCCAAGCGCGGGAGCAGGTCGAGAAGGGGGCTCGGAGGCCTGGGGAGCGGCGGAGAGCAGGGGTCTGTGACAGGGGAAACGGCGGCGAGGCGACAACGGCCTGATCCACCGGAGACGGACTATGGCAGTGGAGCCTGACTCGGGTGGCGACGGCCATGGCAACGGATCCACGCACTGCTGGAGGGGAGCGACGATGGCGACCCGGAGAAGATGCGGTTGGCGTGCGGTTGGGACGACGTCGCTGGGGCTGGAGCTGAGATGCATGGGAGGTGTGCCAACCCAGGGAGATCCGGGGGCGGGGCGGCCATGGGCGCGGTGGAGCGGCAATGGTGGGTACAGTGGCGTGGAGGGGGCGGTTGGTACAGGGGAGCGGTGGCGGCGGGACGCAGGCGGATATGGTAGGCGCGGCGGCGCCTGGGACCGGCAACAGCGCACGAGGTCGTCCCGGCGGCGGAAGGTTGGGGACGACGGTTTCTTTTGGCCTCAGGGACTCACAGCTGTTTGGTACTCAATCGAAACTACTCTACAGACGAAACGGAAGGTTGGGGACGACGGTTTCTTTCGACCTCAGGGACAAACAGCCTGTTTAGTCAGGATGGGAATGGGCCGACCCGGCCCTGGCCTTGGACCTGGCCCTCATAGTCTCAAGGCCAATTTATGAGGCCACGGGTTGACCCATTTTTTAAAAACCAGTGGCCTTGCTGGCCCAATGGGTATCTCAGGTCGGCCCAAATTCTAGTTCTTGTCTTGTATCGCGGGTAATTAGATATGTCAATTTTACTAAAAAATTTAGATATGTCAATTAAAAGAAAGGTAATCAGATATGTTGCAGCTACGGGTGCATGCATACGCAAGGCCGCGCGCGCTGTGATCCGCCCGGCCCGGCCGTGTCCGCGCGCACGACGCGGGCCTGCCAGCCGATCCTACATGCATGCACGTTACACATTCAAAGGAATTAGCTAGCTACGCCCGCGGGCACTAACGAACTAACGACTCCACTGCAACAAAACACATGCCCGAGTAACTAGCTGCTAATTCACGCCTTGGAGGTGGGTCGACCCTGCTGACCCATTGGGTCAGTCAGTGCCGGCTCCACTGACCCAACTATGGTTCGAGGCCGATCCACACGGCCCATTGGCCTCAACTTTTCGGGGCGGGTCAGCGACCCGGCAGGCCGACCCGGCCATTCCCATCCCGACTGTTTAGTAATCAATCGAAACTGCTCAGGGACTCAATTGAGCAGGGAAACTGAAGCTTGCACCAGGGAGTTCATGAAGGGACTAGACATGAAAAGTAAATTTTTATTTCCATTTACTTGTTTGGTTTACGATGGAAATTAGCATGGGGTGAAACTCTACCCACAAATTAACAACATACCCCGTGGGGAAAAAATGGTGGGAGTTGGTGTCCTCTTCATTTCTTTTCCTACTCAAACTCCCATTCACTCTAATCAATGAGTGGACTTTTAATCTCCACATCCCTCCCTCAACTCTCATTCCCCATCTCTAATTTCCACAAACCAAACACGCTGTCAGGGTAGGGGCTGAAATTAAGAAACTACTTCCTTATAGGGAGTATAAAGGAATCTGATAATGCCCTTCAGGTTCGAGTACATGGCTAATCAAATGTTTTCGATGGCAAGTTTAATGACGCGAGGATGTCGGCTTTAGTTGGCAAGCATGACAACTTCATGCTTCAGTTTATTTATTTTTATTGCGTCATTAAACTTAGTATCGAAAACGATCGATTTGCCATGTGCTTGTACCTGACGCCGGGTACTTATCATTTCCGAATATAAATTGGTATGAGAAAGGATGACACATAAGTGTAGCAAAGAAGTCATATCGGAGTTATTTCTTCCATCATACATGTACCCACAAACATATTTTTATTACCCTAAAAACATATTTTCGATAATCTAAATATCATTCCTTATCTTCGATGGCCATGTGGATCTTCATACCCCTACCGCAGTGTCCGGGAGTGCCGCATATGTAGGAGGCCACAACACCAACGAGCTGGACACGGTCATGTCCCGAGGTAAAGTTTCTAGAGGGGATGGCGTTGATGTCGCACGCCTTGTACTCGGATGTGGCAACCTCCAAAACATTGTGCATCTTTGGTTTATAGTTGAAGATGAGGTAGTCATCTCTAACAAATATCTTACCCTTTTCCCAACCAGATACACCGAAGGTCCATCCCTTCCCATCGCCAACGATCCAGTCTTTGCTGGATACCACCATAACCGACAAAGACAACACCAACACCAAACCAGTGACACCCATGCTTGCACATGCCATCAATATATGCAACCAACCCTTAAATCTAGTTTACTCTAGAGATCAAAGAATATGAAAACAATATTAGGTCTTGTATATGGTTTGAGTTTTCTTGACAAATGAAGGATGATGTCCTCTTATTTATAGTGTGGACCTATGAAAGTGGGGTTGGATGTTGCCATCATCCGCATAAATATGATGTGATATCACCAGTGAAAACCAGATTCTTTGACGAAGTGATATACATATTCATTAATTAATCCAGTAAATGTTACTAATATATATGTATATTATGCATTAAATGGTAATGATGCATGTTATGCATTAAATGGTGACATCACATGGCTTAAAAGATTGGTATTAATTATGCATGTTATGCATTAAATGGTAATGATGTACTACTCCCTCTGTGCCTAAATATAACTCTTTGTAGAGATTTGAAAGTGCATTATATCGACTAGAGGGGGGTGAATAGGCGATTTTTATGAATTCTTCACTGAGGAATTTGCAGGTGAGGAAATTCCTTAGCGAAGAACTACTTGCAGCGGAATAAGTACTCAGAAGTAAACATAACATAACATAAGCATGGTCATCATGATAAAATGAAGACAAGCACAGAGTACAGAAAGCGTAAACACAGGATAACACAGGATGAAGACAAACAGACTGAAGAAATTGAACTGAGGAAATTGAGAAAGTCTTCAGTCAAAGTCTTCAAACACAGATATGAACAAGGCACACAACAACTGTAATGAGGAAATGAAAGAGTTGAGGAAATAGAACCAGTAAGCTTGGTGAAGACAATGATTTGGTAGACCAGTTCCAACTGCTGTCTCAGTTGTACATCTGGTTGGAGCGGCTAGGTATTTAAACCTGAGGACACACAGTCCGGACACACAGTCCTCACCGTATTCTCCTTGAGCTAAGGTCACACAGACCTCGCCCAATCACTCGTGGTAAGTCTTCAGGTGACTTCCGAACCTTCACAAACTCGGTCACTCGGCGATCCACAATTCCTCTTGGATGCTCTAGACCATGACGCCTAACCGTCTGGAAGAAGCACAGTCTTCAAAGGTAACAAGCGTCGGATCCACGCAGGATCAATCTCTTCAGTGATGCTCAATCACTTTGGGTTTGTAGGTGTTTGGGTTTGGGTTTTCCTCACTCGATGATTTTCGCTCAAAGTCCTCGGAGGATGGGATGCTCTCAAATGACAAGTGTCAGTTTCTCTCGGAGCAGCCAACCAGCTAGTGGTTGTAGGGGGCGGCTATTTATAGCCTAGGGAGCAGCCCGACATGATAAGACATAAATGCCCTTCAATGATATGACCGTTAGGTGGGTAGATATTTTGGGACAGCTGGCGCGTAGCACAGCAACGGTCGGAAATTTGAGTATCAAATTCCTCAGGGCTATCATGTTCCTCACTGTGTAGGCAATCCGCACTGGCGAATTCCTAACTCCTCAGTCAGAACAAATTCCTCAGAGACCAGAAGAACTTCGTCTCTGTCACTGAAGAATATGACTGAACTGTATGAGATTTCCAATGGCTTCACTCGAAGGGATTGGTAGGTGTAGGATTTTGAGTTGAGCATCACATGGAAATTTTTCCTTAGTATTTCCTCGACCCCCTTTAACAGTACGGTGTTTCCTATGACTCAAGAAAGAGAAAATGAAACTACGAAAACAAAAGTCTTCACGCTTCATGTTCCTCGAATGAATACCAAGTCTTCAAGGTCACACCAATTTCTTCACTTTCAAAGTCTTCAGAAAGTCTTCAGAAATCCAAAGTCTTCAGTCGAAGAACTTCATTTTTAGGGGTCGACTTTCTATGTAAATATCAAACTCCGCATAGACTTATAGACCTGTGTACACTCATAAACACATTAGTCCCTTAACCTATAAGTCTTCAATACACCAAAATCACTAAGGGGCACTAGATGCACTTACAATCTCCCCCTTTTTGGTGATTGATGACAATATAGGTTAAGTTTTCAACGGGGATAAACATATGAAGTGTAAATACTGATATTGAGGAATTTGATTGCAAGATATAGAAGAACTCCCCCTGAAGATGTGCATAGTGAGGAATTTTCTTTTGAAGCAATGCACACTTGAAGAGTAGAATCATGGAGATCTCCCCCTATATCTTGTAATTCATACACGCATCTAACATATAATATGAGGAATTTGAAATGCATGATGAAATATGGTGACTGATGTAATTCAGCATGCGTGCATAACATTAATGAGGAATAAGCATGCAGAAAAACACAGCAAAAGTATCAGGCCACCATAGAGTTTAAGTTTACAACTCGATCCAGCAAAGTCATCAGAAGAACGAGAGTTGTAACTTAAGAAAAAAAGCCCATATAAGATAGACCCACTTGAGGACTAACTCAAATTCCCCCCCCTTTGTCATCGAATGACCAAAAGGATCGAAAATGAGGACTAACGCCCCTGAAGAATATCAAGTTGATGAAGGAGCGCCAGCGTTGTTGGGGTCGTTTGTTGATGTAGGGCCTGCCGCAGTGTCGTCCAAGTCTTCATGCTCATCGGTGTCGCGCGATGAAGAATAGGAGCTGGCCACCAAGGAAGGAACCTTGACCTTCTTGTATTTCTTCGGTGGAGGTGCAGACCAGTCAAAATCTTCCTTGAGACCCATTTCTTCAGATCTTCTTCACCATATACATGTGACAGAATAGCCCAGGTGCGATCGAAGACTTCATGGAGGTAGTAATGGTTTTTCTTCACTGCATTATGTGTAGCAGTCATGTTGTGAAGAATTGAACCAAACTGACGCTTAACCCATTTATGGTTTCGATCCACCTTCTGGTGAAGACTTAGCAGAAGCTCACGGTCAGTCATCACACGAGGAGCAGTGGCTTGAGGATTTGGCTTGGAGGCATGGGCAGCAGAATCATGAGTGGCAGAGTCATCATTGGTGGAATAAGATGCAGCTTTGCGAAACTGACCATCCAATGGACGAATGCCTTCATCAATAACAGCTGGTGCCTTGCCCTTTTCATCAGCTGAGGAATAGGTCCGCTTGAGGACTTCAATCGGGGGCAAGTAGCTGAGGTGATTATGAAAATCAGCCTTGTAGTTGAGTGAAGACCTGGTTCTGAGGAATCTCATAATCCAGGTGCATAAGGCTTCAGCTCAAACGGAGAAAGTGCAACATTTGCCAGAGTCCTCATGAAGAAATCGTGATAGTTGACAGGTATGCCATGAATGATGTTGAATACCAGATTCTTCATGATGCCAACAATTTCCTCATCAGATGAGTCGTGGCCTTTGATTGGACTCATAGTCTTCGTCAGAATGCGATAGACTGTCCTTGGTACATACTGCAATTCCTTCACGAGGAATTTTGTCCTTGAGGCTTGACCAGGTTTCAATGGCTTCATCAGCACTTGCATATAGTGATCAGTAAGCTTAGGCTCTTGGTACAAGCAACGAGCTCCTTCAGGTGGAGGACTGATGGGCAGGGCGTGAAGTAATTCAGAGGCCGGTGCCTTGTAGTGAGTGTTTTCGGTCATCTAGTCCAAAACCCAGGAGTTCACATCGTCAGCATCTCTTGTGATGTGCAATGTTGCGTAGAATTGAAGAATGAGTTCTTCATTCCAATCAACTATGTCTATGCAAAAGTTGAGGAGGCCAGTGTCATGAAGCACACTGAGGACAGGTGTGAAGCATGGCAGTGATTCCATGTCCACATGAGGAATATGCTCGTGGTCGAAGACTTTGTCCTTGTTGAAGAGCACTGAGGAATAGAAGTTGGCCTGGCTGGCGGTCCAGAAGCGCTTCCTTCTAAGACGAGCAGAATCATAAGGATTGTAGTCAGTGAAGAATACGTGCTCGCCGAACAAATCATCAGTTTTGAATTTTTGCTTCCTTGAGAATGGATCCTTTGGCTTGGGTTGAGGAGTGTCAGTCAGTTGCATCA
The DNA here is from genome assembly GCF_018294505.1 of Triticum aestivum. Lineage (NCBI taxonomy): Eukaryota > Viridiplantae > Streptophyta > Magnoliopsida > Poales > Poaceae > Triticum > Triticum aestivum. The sequence continues at coordinate 136,445,326 of NC_057799.1, read as the reverse complement.
CAACCTCTGGAATCGCAATCTCAGGTTCTTCAGGCTGAGGGATTTCTGGTTCCTCTTCAGTGGCAGTCTGTGTCTTCAAAGATTCAGCAACAGCAGTTTCTTCAGCACTAGTGGCTGGAATTTCTTCACGAACAGATGCAGTGGGTTGATTTTCTTTAGAGCCCATTTGAACAGTTTGTGCAGGGGACTGAGGGATTTGTTGCAATGGCGTGAACAGAGGGGAATTGGGATGCTGACTATCCCAAAAATCATCATTCATCAATGGAGTAGTACTCCCAATGTCCACGTCAGAATTTTGTTCATTCAATTCCTCAACGCCGGCCTCTTCAGCAGTGAACTGAGGCATGGGCGAGGAGACAATTGGAGTTGAAGGGACTGCGTCCGCTTCAATTTCTTCATCCATCTGCTCTGAGGAAGCAGCAGAGGGAATGTCTTCATCAGATTCACTTGGAATCACATATTCTTCATCAAAAGGAACAAGGTCCTTTGATGACATGGTTGTGATAGGAACGACATCAATCGGATTTGCAAACGAGCTGGTCAAAGGCTTCATCTTCTTCGGAGCTGAAGAATCTGATGAAGCTGATGCCTTCCTTTTCTTCACTGCTGCACGCTCTGCAGCCTTAGTTTTCTTCACATCTGAAGCAGATGGAAGGATTGGAGTTGGGGTAGGCGCAGGAGGAGCAGAGGAATGTGGTTGATTTTCGTCAGGCACAACTGATGCAGTTGCCCTGACCTCTTCATTTTCTTCAGGCGCACCACTAGTGGATGCCCTGGCAATTTCATCAGCGGCTGGAATGCAGTCATCAGCCCTGCTACTCTGATTTTCTTCAGCAGCCTGAATGTCATCAGTGGTGCTGGCATTTTCTTCAGTCGGCTGAGCAGATGCTTCAGCCTGAGGATTTTCTTGTTGCGTTGAGGCTGCAACATTGGAGGTGAACTTTTCAGACAATTTCACAAACCTGACTTTGCCTCCAAGCCAGTCAGCACGGTATGCGTCAAATTCATCACTGAGTTTCTTGATCTCAGATTGAATAGTGACAAGTTCTTCAGTTGTCATAGAGACAACATTTTTCTTCAGGAAGTGCTCCTTCCTGTACTGCGCTTTCTTGATCTGCCTGGCCTTTTCAAATTTCCATTTCCCTTCTTGGATGAAGGCAGTCAGCATATGACTTTGGCCGGGTGTCAATTTGAAATCAGGCATAGGAGTGTTTGGGTCCTTGTGCCAGAGATCAATGTAGTCGAGGATCAACTTTGGATCCAAAAGCAGGCACATTTGTGCCCTTGGCTCTAGCGGCCCTGACTTGCCTATCTCCGATGATTTCAACAAGTTCCTCATCATCAGCTTCGTCTTCATCAGATGGCACTTGGAAGGCGACCCGCTTCTTGTGAGGACTTGGGCTAGAACCTCGTCCAGCAGTGGCCTTTGTCTTCAGCAGAGAGGGTCCCGTTGAAGAATTTGGTGCAGCTGAGGAACTAGCAGAAGCTCCTGAGGCAATAGAGATGCCTGTAGTCCTTTGGCACGTGGCAAGATGCACAGGTGCTGAGGACTTTGGAGGAGGAGTTGAGGACTTTGGAGGAGCAGGAGCAGCGTGAGGAATTGGCCGTGAGGGCTTTGAGGATTCTGGCCGTGAGGGCATAGCTGAGGAACTTGGCCTTGAGGACATTGACGGCGAAGCACTTGGCTTGTGCGCAGGCTTCTTTGACATGGCCTTCTTAGGCTTGACAGAGGCCTCAGCGGCAGCAACAGCAGCAGAGTCTTCATTGAATTTCCTCACTGCTTCTCTGGCTTGTCTAGCCAACTTGGCCTGGCACTTGGCCCATTCATCAGGATAATCCTCACCACGCTTGAGGCTGGTGGGATCAGCTATTTGGCCAGGTGCCAATGGAGGTCTTGGGCAGGGAGGATTGAGTGCGAATTTCTTCATGTATTTGGGAGTAACATATCTGTACTCCCTCCACTCTCTTGCCCATCTCCTCTCTATCCTCTGTATGCGCACCTTGCGCTGATTCTTGTCCTCCTTACCAAACTTGGCCTCATCAGGAGTGCAATAGTCTTTGTATATGTCATCAGGGATCTCAAAGGCAGTATTGATTTCAGGCCTCTTTCCTCCTTTCTGTGGCTTCTTACCATCAGCCATTTTCTTCAGATGAGGAATTTGAACAATGGAATTCTCTGAAGAAGTATGCAACTTTTCTTCGAGGAACGCTACAAATGAGTTAAGTTGATGGGAACCTAGAGATTCAGCAGCGGACATGAGTACCTGTGAACAGAGTATAGTTGCGAGGAATTTAGAGAGGTCATATGCATTCTCAGAAGGTTTTGTAAAAAGAACAAGTTTGAGGAATTTAACCAGATGAGTCTTGAAGAATTTCACTAAGCGTTCTTTGTCTTAGGTTCCAGAGTTGTATAGATCGAAGATCCACACAATTGAGGAATCTTGAAGAAATTTTTTGCTTAGAGAAACGAATCTAGAACAGATGACATGTGAGGTGTTTAGTGTGTGAGGATTTGAAGAAAAACACCTTTGAAGATTTTGTAGTAGTCATTTGAATCAAAGAGGGCAGTAAAAGTAACTTTTAATTACCCTGGACGAAGAACACGACGAACTATGAGGTAGAGATGAGAAGTTCGTCTGTGCAGATCTTCCACGCCCTAACTCGGCGGAGGAAGACAGCTACGGCGGCGGTGGAGGGAAGAAATCCGCGACCGGCGCGAGTACGACGGCGACGAGGTCGAGGCAGTGAAGCTCTTCCTCACCGGCGACGATGAAGTAGCGGCGGTGCTAGGGTTTAAGAAGCTCGAGCTGGAGAGAGGTCGAGCGGAGTAAAGGAAGTGAGGAAGGGGAGGGGGTATTTATAGCCATGGTGAAAAACTGTTCGCCCGAAGATTTTGGACGAACGTGCCCCTGACCCTTCTCATTCGCTTGACATGTGTCACCCACGTACTGAGAAGTGGAGATCGTGTGAGATCGTGGGTGAATAGATAAGTATTTCGTGGGATGCGGAACGGTTTGAGCGGCAAAGCCGAAAATTTGGATAAGATAAGTTTAAAAGTTCCGTTCGCAAATTCTTCAGCTGACAAGGACACAGTGAAGATTTTGAACGAGTTTCAAATAGAACGCACATGAAGAATTTGTTAATAGATTGGGTTGAGTTTAGCATAGAGGGGGAAGGGTCCGATCACATTCACTTAGCAGAAAAAGCAACTTGAAGAATTAGCCATAAGTGAATGCTGTAGAGGACATAAACTCATATATATATATATATAGCCAATGAAGAAAAACGACGGAAACAGTGAAGACAATGCAAAGTTGAAGAAATGAACAACTGAGGAATTTCAAAACTGAGGAAAAACTCAAATTGAAGATTTTCAACTTTTGGTGGTGGCGTGACCCACCGTATAAGAATGATGATTTCAGACACCGCGTACAATTGTCGTAGGGTTCTGAGAATCAAATTCTTCGTTAATTTCTTCACACTTAGAGTGTTATTCTTCATTGATTGAAGAAAAACGTTTCTTCATGTGTTGCACATCTAAGTCATCAATTTTGCATAAGTGTTAGGATGAGTGTCCTTTTCAAAGAACATTCGAAGATTCTAAGATATTTAGCTCACACCGCAACTTGCTAAATCTCTTCTCATCCAAGGGCTTTGTGAAGATATCGGCTAGCTGTTCTTCAGTCTTCACATGCTCAATAGAAATGTCGCCCTTCAACACATGATCACGAAGAAAATGATGACGAATCTGAATGTGCTTTGTCTTCGAGTGCTGAACTGGGTTGTGAGCAATCTTGATGGCACTCTCATTGTCACAGAAGAGAGGCACATTCTTCACGTTGACGCCGTAGTCCTTGAGAGTTTGCTTCATCCACAGCAATTGAGCACAGCAAGAACCAGCAGCAATGTACTCAGCTTCAGCAGTAGACAGTGATACGCAGTTCTGTTTCTTCGAGGACCAACAGACCAAAGATCGTCCGAGGAAATGACATGTACCAGATGTTGACTTGCGGTCCACACGATCACCAGCATAGTCAGAGTCAGAATATCCAATGAGATCAAAAGCCGAGCCCTTGGGGTACCATAATCCAAGTGTTGGTGTGTGAGCTAGATATCGAAGAATATGCTTCACAGCCTTATGGTGTGATTCCTTCGGTGTAGCTTGAAATCGGGCACACATGCAAACACTAAGCATATGTCTGGCCTAGATGCACATAAGTACAATAAAGAACCAATCATGGAGCGGTATACCTTATGATCGAAGTCAATACCATTTTCATCAGTGCACAGATGGCCATTTGTGGGCATAGGAATTTTGACGCCTTTGCAATCTTGCATGCCGAATTTCCTCAGTACATCCTTGAGGTATTTCTCCTGAGATATGAATATGCCATTGCGTTGTTGACGAATTTGAAGACCTAAGAAGAATTTCAATTCTCCCATCATAGACATTTGATATTCTTCACTCATCATATAGGCAAATTCATCACTATAACGTTGGTCAGTACAGCCAAAGATAATATCATCAACATATATTTGGCACACAAACAGTTCACCATCATAAGATTTAGTGAAAAGAGTAGGGTCGAGTGAACCGGGTTTGAAGCCTTTCTTCATGAGGAATTCCTTCAAAGTATCATACCACGCCCGAGGGGCCTGCTTGAGGCCATAGAGGGCCTTATTGAGTCTGAAGACTTTGTCAGGATGCTTTGGATCTTCAAAACCTGGGGGTTGAGCAACATATACTTCTTCCTCAAGCTTACCATTGAGGAATGCACTTTTCACATCCATTTGATATAAAGTGATATCATGATGGTTAGCATAAGCAAGTAATATGCGAATAGCCTCAAGTCTAGCAACAGGTGCAAAAGTTTCATCGAAATCAATTCCTTCAACCTGTGTGTAGCCTTGAGCTACAAGCCGTGCCTTATTCCTCACCACAAGGCCATTTTCATCTTGCTTGTTGTGGTAGATCCACTTTGTGCCAATGATATTGTGCTTGCGAGGATCTGGACGTTTGACCAGTTCCCAGACATTGTTGAGCTCGAACTGATGTAATTCTTCTTGCATGGCCTGAATCCACTCAGGCTCCAGAAATGCTTCATCTACCTTAGTGGGCTCTGTGATAGAGACAAAATCATAGTGCCCACAAAAGTTAGATAAATGTGAAGCTCTTGAGCGTGTGAGAGGACCTGGTGCTTCAATGTCATTGATGATCTTTTCAACTTGCACTTCTTTTGCAACGCGAGGATGAGCTGGTTGTCGTCGAGGAATTTGATCAGCATTTTCTTCAGCACCATTTTCTTCAGGTGCATTAGCTCGACGTTCTTCACGTTCTGGAATGAATTCTTCAGCAGATTCTTCGGTAGGAATGACATCCTCAGTAGCCTTGAACTTGATAGTTTCCTCAGGTGCTGGTTCATCTATCACAGAAGGTAGGTGCTCTCTTTGCGAGCCATTAGTTTCATCGAACCGCACATCTACAGTTTCAACAACCTTGTGAAGAACGTTGTTGAAGACTCTGTAGGTGTGCGAGTCCTTTCCGTAACCAAGCATAAAACCTTCATGTGCTTTCGGTGCAAATTTAGAGTTGTGATGAGGATCTCTAATCCAGCATTTAGCACCGAAGACTTTGAAATAACTCACATTGGGTTTCTTGTCAGTGAGGAGTTCATAGGCAGTCTTCTTGAAGAATTTGTGAAGATATACTCTGTTGATGATGTGGCACGCAGTATCAATTGCATCAATCCAGAAACGACGAGGCGTTTTGTATTCATCAAGCATAGTGCGAGCCATCTCAGCAAGAGTCCTGTTCTTGCGCTCCACGACGCCATTCTGCTGAGGAGTATAAGGAGCAGATAACTCATGAGTAATACCAAGTTCATCAAGATAGTCATCAAGACCAGAATTCTTGAACTCAGTTCCATTGTCACTTCTGATGTGCTTGATCTTCACACCAAAGTTGGTTGAAGCCCTCGAGGAAAATCGTTTGAAGACTTCCTGCACTTCATGTTTGTAAGTAACAATGTGTACCCATGTGTATCGAGAGTAATCATCAACAATAACAAAGCCATATTGAGATGCATCATTTGAAACTGCAGAATAATGGTTAGGACCGAAGAGATCCATGTGAAGCAATTCAAATGGTCGAGTAGTGGTCATGATAGTCTTCGCTGGATGCTTAGCCTTGGTCATCTTTCCAGCTTCACAGGCTCCGCATAAGTGATCCTTGAGGAATTTGACATTCTCAATGCCAATGACATGCTTCTTCTTCGCAAGCGTGTGCAAATTCCTCATGCCTGCATGACCAAGTCGTCGATGCCATAGCCAGCCTTCTGAAGCTTTTGCAAGTAGGCACACGGCTGGTTGTGGTCCTGTAGAGAAATCAACAATATACAAGTCTCCTCTCCTAAAGCCTTCGAAGACTTTGGAATTGTCAGCTTCCATAACCACAACACAACGATACTTGCCAAAGACAACAACCATATCAAGATCACAAAGCATTGAGACAGACATGAGGTTGTATCCTAAGGACTCGACAAGCATGACTTTGTCCATGTGTCGATCCTTTGTGATCGCAACCTTACCTAGACCCAATACCTGACTTTTGCCTTTGTCAGCGAAGATGATATGCTTCAGATGCGATGGAGATAAGGGAGCATCCATCAATAGATTCTTGTCACCAGTCATGTGATTTGTACATCCACTATCGAGGACCCACTCAGTGGCTTTGGGTTGATCATCCTGCAGATGAATTAGTGCAGCTTACGAACTCATATACTTCATCAGTGAAGAATATGACATCAATTCATCAGATCAATTTCATCAAGCAATAGAACAGATAAAGCAGTATGAGGACGTGAGAAATGAAAGTTCATTTCTTCATGATTAGCCTGCGTCCTTTCAGGCACTTTTCAGGTCTCCAGCAAATTCTTCAGACGTTTAGCACGTCTGGAGACCTGACCCTGCAGAAGAGATTAGTTCTTTTTCTTCACCACCCACATCTGAAGGGGTGGCAAAGAGTTCATCACTCTGCGAGCTCCATACGAGAAAGGTGGCATAGAAGCCAGTCCATTTCGTTTCACATAAGAGGAGTTAGGGTAAGCATATGAATAAGCAGAGAAATTCTTCGAGGACTTATGAACATAATGGTTAGAAGAATAATGCTCATATTCATAGCCCTTAGCTCTTCCCTGCGAAACAGAGTTGTTAGCACGATGATATTCATATGAGGACTTTGATCCTTTTGAGGAATTTGATCCACGTGAGGAATTTGGTCCGTATGAGGACTTGGATCCATATGAAGAATTTGGTCCATATGAAGAATTTGATCTGGGGTTCCTATTCTTCACAGGTGGTGTCATGAGGACATTCACCTGAAGACTTTCAAGGCACCTTTTGGGAACCCAGATTTTCTTCATAGGGGAACCGTTCCTGCAGTTAGTGCCAACATATCTAGCAAATACTTCACCATTCTGATTTTTGAACAGTTTATAGTTGGAGTCAAATGACTCATCAGAAGAATGAGGAGATTCACATGTAAAGCCAGATAAATTAGATGGATCAACTGGAGGTCCCTTTGCAGCAACCCATGAGGTTTTGGGGTACTGCTCAGGCTTCCAATATGTACCATCAGCATTGAGTTTCCTCTCAAAGGCAATACCCTCTTTCCTAGGGTTCCTGTTGAGGATCTGCTTTTTAAGCACATCACAAAGAGTCTGATGCCCTTTGAGGCTTTTGTACATGCCTGTCATGTACAATTCCTTCAGCCCTGCATCATCAGTGATACTAGCAATGTCCTCAGATGAGGAATTAGTGATAGCAGAGACAGTTGAAGAATTTGTAACATTAGAAGCATTTGAACATTCAGGTGAAGAATTAGCAGATTCACGTTCAATGCATTTCAAACATGGAGGAACAAATTCTTCCTGAGAAGCGCTGATTTGTTGAGCAAGTAATGAATCGCGCTCCTTCTGAAGATCTTCATAACTCACTCTTAGCTTTTCAAGGTCTTGCTTTCTTTGAAGAAATTCATAAGAAAGCTTCTCATGATCAGATAAGAGAGTGTTATGATGATCTTGAAGGGTATCATACTTAGTATGAAGTCTCTGAAGACTTTTAGCCAAAGCTTTTTGACTGATCCATTTCTTCACCCAACATATCATCGCTCCTATTTAGCATGTATTGAACTTTTTCCAAAGCTCTTTGTTGTTTAGTGGCAAGGGAAGCAAGTTTGACATAGCTGGGTCCAAATTCATCACCAGATTCATCATCACTAGACTCGGATAGGTAGCGTTCGGTTACGTCAGCACTTTTTGCCATAAGGCATGATGAAGAGGATGATGATTCTGGTTCGAATGTCATCGCTTTGAGAGATTCCTTGAAGTACTCAAACCAAGGATCATGACGGGTTCGATGACCTTCATAGACCTCAGAGAGACGGTCCCAGATAAGCTTCGCATGATCGAGATGCATGATGTTCCTGAACTGATTTTGAGACAGACAGGAGCAGATGACGTCCTTCGCCGTGAGGTTGAGAAGAGTGTACTTGCGAATGTCATCAGCTTCCGCCATCTTGCACAGATCGGTAAGACCAATCTCAGTGACGGTCCACAGCTCGCTGTTCATCGCCATGAGGCGCTTCTTCATCATGGCCTTCCACTTGGGATACTCGTGACCGTCAAAGATGGGGCATGACACAGTCTTCATTCCTGTGGTCGACATAACTAAAACTCCAGGCGGTTAAACCAAAATCACACAGAACAAGGGAGTACCTTGCTCTGATACCAATTGAAAGTGCGTTATATCGACTAGAGGGGGGTGAATAGGCGATTTTTATGAATTCTTCACTGAGGAATTTGCGGGTGAGGAAATTCCTTAGCGAAGAACTACTTGCAGCGGAATAAGTACTCAAAGTAAACATAACAGAACACAAGCATGGTCATCATGATGAAATGAAGACAAGCACAGAGTACAGAAAGCGTAAACACAGGATAACACAGGATGAAGACAAACAGACTGAAGAAATTGAACTGAGGAAATTGAGAAAGTCTTCAGTCAAAGTCTTCAAACACAGATATGAACAAGCACACAACACAGTATGAGGAAATGAAAGAGTTGAGGAAATAGAACCAGTAAGCTTGGTGAAGACAATGATTTGGTAGACCAGTTCCAACTGCTGTCTCAGTTGTACATCTGGTTGGAGCGGCTAGGTATTTAAACCTGAGGACACACAGTCCCGGACACACAGTCCTCACCGTATTCTCCTTGAGCTAAGGTCACACAGACCTCGCCCAATCACTCGTGGTAAGTCTTCAGGTGACTTCCGAACCTTCACAAACTCGGTCACTCGGCGATCCACAATTCCTCTTGGATGCTCTAGACCATGACGCCTAACCGTCTGGAAGAAGCACAGTCTTCAAAGGTAACAAGCGTCGGATCCACGCAGGATCAATCTCTTCAGTGATGCTCAATCACTTTGGGTTTGTAGGTGTTTGGGTTTGGGTTTTCCTCACTCGATGATTTTCGCTCAAAGTCCTCGGAGGATGGGATGCTCTCAAATGACAAGTGTCAGTTTCTCTCGGAGCAGCCAACCAGCTAGTGGTTGTAGGGGGCGGCTATTTATAGCCTAGGGAGCAGCCCGACATGATAAGACATAAATGCCCTTCAATAATATGACCGTTAGGTGGGTAGATATTTTGGGACAGCTGGCGCGTAGCACAGCAACGGTCGGAAATTTGAGTATCAAATTCCTCAGGGCTATCATGTTCCTCACTGTGTAGGCAATCCGCACTGGCGAATTCCTAACTCCTCAGTCAGAACAAATTACTCAGAGACCAGAAGAACTTCGTCTCTGTCACTGAAGAATATGACTGAACTGTATGAGATTTCCAATGGCTTCACTCGAAGGGATTGGTAGGTGTAGGATTTTGAGTTGAGCATCACACGGAAAATTTTCCTTAGTATTTCCTCGACCCCCTTTAACAGTACGTTGTTTCCTATGAATCAAGAAAGAGAAAATGAAACTACGAAAACAAAAGTCTTCACGCTTCATGTTCCTCGAATGAATACCAAGTCTTCAAGGTTACACCAATTTCTTCACTTTCAAAGTCTTCAGTCGAAGAACTTCATTTCTAGGGGTTGACTTTCTCTGTAAATATCAAACTCCTCATAGACTTACAATCCTGTGTACACTCATAAACACATTAGTCCCTTAACCTATAAGTCTTCAATACACCAAAATCACTAAGGGGCACTAGATGCACTTACAAGATTTCACTATGGACACATATGGATGTATGTAGATGCTTTTTAGAGTGATGATTCATTCATTTTGCATATGTATGTGATCCATAGTGAAATCTCTACAAAAACTTATATTTAAGAACGGAGAGAGTACTAGTTTATTCCACGCATGGCTTCCCTCTTTTTTTGTTGCAGAATACTACCATGAACTATTTTATGTCAATATCACATATTAAATGATACTAACATACTACCAATTATACATATGACGCGAACTAAGCGAGATTGTTAAATTCCTTGTGTTAGAACCAGCCCACCAGGGTTCAAGTCCAATCAGATTGTTAAATTCTCTGTGGTGGAACAATCCACCAGGGTTCAAGTCCTAAACTTGGCATTGGTGCTTGCATTTTTCTGGATTTATTTTAGGCCATGTTCGTTCAGTGGGAGAAGATGTTTCCATCAACCACGAAGGCGCCTGTGGTGACTTCATTAATATCAAGATGTTGTGTCGGCTCAGTATTTCAGAGGTGCTTGTATGGGTAGAGTGTGCATGCATGCGTTCATAGGGGTGTGAATGTTCGTTCATGTTTGTGAGCATATGCGATTGTGCTGTGTCCAACAAAAAAATACTAGATGCCCCATTGTGCCATTGTCGATATGACCAAATGCGGCCGGAAGGTAAGAGAACTATTTGAGATATAATTTTCTAAACAGTTTGCAAATGATCATGTTCGTATTGTGTTTGTATGTGACGTGATGGTGATTATTGCCCATTGCTTTCTTTGGCAACACATAAGTCATTTTCTTGAGCATGTAAATGGATTCTGATTTTTTCATGCTCTAACCTGTCCTTGTCTCGTAATTGCGATGGAAAAACAAACGACGTCATCCCGATCTCTGGTGTGTTGTTGGTGGCCACCAAGGAGATCGTCCAATAGGGCACAACCGAACAAATAGACGGATGCAAAGAGGACATTTTAGGGCAAACGACAACCGGAATGGTAGAAAGCCCAAGCATACCCTGATGACAAATGACCTTAGCCATCATAACCGGCCATGCAACACAGAGGCACACATGTCTAACGAAACAACACACATCAACTCGACTCGCCAACTAGCCCCGATGGCGTACAACCTTCGGCTGGATTGCGTTGGACATACATCGGGCGATCATTCAGACAATTCCTAACCGGACCATGGACTGACTAGAATTCAATGTACATAACAAGCATATAATGACTGTTCGGCGGGCTTGCCCTTCGCCGGCTTTGCATGGACAACATGGCATAAGGGCCAAAAATGAAACACTACTAAGAAGAGTGGTGAACTATTTGAACAAAATTTCCCTAAGTTACAAATGGTTGTCTTGTCAAAGACATCCTTGGAGCATAACACTCATTTTCATAGCCACGTGACCGACTGGCCTCTCGGCCAGAGAGGAGCCATCCCCCCGAATTGACTCTGGTTTTGGATGCAACTGGGCCTGGCCAATTGGTCTAGTCGCTTTGGTTTGTTGTCCTTCCGTGCTTCTTTTGTTGTTCGGTATAAGGTTGTCTGTGGTTCGTGGGCCACGTTAGAGGCTGTGGCATGGTTGGCCGACCGTATCTCTGCTTCCAGTTTGTCTCCGTGTGCTCGACTCTTGGTCAGGTGGAGGTTTGATCACTCCGTAAGGTTGTCGTTTGGTCTATCATTTGCATGTGCCTAGAGCTCTTCCTACGCATTCGCCCATTGCGCCATTGGTGCAAAGACCAATTGCAGCCATGAAGCAAATCAATAGTGAGGCTAGATCTGCTTTAGTTATAACGTTAGGGTATGTGATGATATGCCAAATAAACATTACACCATAACATACCATTGGAGGGTGTCCGTTGCTCACAAGCACGCTGCTTTTGTTCTTATCTATTTAGTAAAGTCATCGTTTGTTGGGGGTAGTACATTAAGGAGCATCACATGACCGCATGTGGGCCAAGGTAACACTAAACCGGACAAGCAAGCAACAAGGCTTTGACCCGAACAAGTTATAGCAGGAAAATTAGGTGAACAATTTTCGCTAGGGATTACAAAGAGGCTCCCAGGAAGAAGAACTCACAAGGCCAGACAAGATCAAAGACAAGAGCCCTCCTAATATCTCAAAGACTGCTTCTATGACCTCTGCCACGCTTGGGGGCTACTGTCGATGTCATACATGGGGGGGGGGGGGCTTATCCAAGGGAGCGTGACCTCAAACTTGACAAGAGGCCCACAAGTGGCCCAGGGAGAAGGGAAGCCCTAAGGAAGGTGCCAAAGGCCTTTTTGCCCTCCAAGTTAAGGACGGCGGCGAACAAGATCATGTCTACCTCTAGCCCCCTTCGTGTATATAAGGGGAGTCTAGGGAGCTCTCATTCCCATCTATTCTCATGTAGAAAACTCTCGGTACCAATCTCATACACCATTGTAACCCCTTGCACGAGGTATCCCTCCACCATGAATAACCAAAACAAGCAGGATGTAGGGTATTACTCTTCGGAGGCCCGAACCTGGATAAACCCCTCGTGTGCCTTCGATCTAAGACTTTCAGCTGCACTTGGACCCCTACCGAGGGATCTGATGGTATTTTGCACCGTCACCGCGGACACCAGACGTCTTCGAGCAGGAGGAGATCCACTACCCAAAAACCACTCGTCGGTCGCTAGCCCTGCAAGAAGGGGCGGTCATGGAGTTCGGGCTCAAGGCCATGGCTTCAACACATGGCGGGGATGATGAGGGGAGGATATCTATTACTCCTGTTTATTTTCACCCCCTCCTGATATTTTGATGTTTGGATCTTTCTGCTTTGCAATTCCTCCTACGGATGAGGTGAAGCCCAAATTTAGATCACCACCAATGTGTTTCGGCGAGGCCAAATAGGAGTTGCTCAAAATAATTGGTTACCCCGTGTCGGTTTAATTTATTAGGCCGAAGATTGCTTTACATCTAGGCCATGTCATGGGCCATTGATACGTCCATTTTGCATCATGTTTTCTTACTGTTATTTATAATGTTTTTATCCATAATAATGCTTTTTGGAGTAATTCTAATACCTTTTCTCTCATAATATGCAAGGTATACACAAAGAGGGAGAATTCCGGCAGCTGAGAATCTGGACCTGGAAAAGCTAGTCAGGCTACCTATTCTCCACAACTCCAAACAAGTTGAAACTTCACGGAGATTTTTTATGGAATATTTGAGGAATATTGGAGCAAATAACTACCAGAGGGGGCCCACCAGGTGGGCACAACCCACCTGGGCGCGCTAGGGAGCCCAGGCGCGCCCTGGTGGGTTGTGCTCACCCAGGCCCACCTCTGGTGCCTATCTTCTGGTATATAGGTCATTTTGACCTAGAAAAAATGAGGAGAGGACTTTCAGGATGGAGCGCCTCTGTCTCGAGGCAGAACTTGGGCAGGAGCACTGTTGGCCTCCGGCGGAGCGATTTCGCCGGGGGAACTTCCCTCCCGGAGGGGGAAATCATTGTCATCATCATCACAAACAACTCTCCCATCTTGGGGAGGGCAATCTCCATCAACATTTTCAACAGCACCATCTCATCTCAAACCCTAGTTCATCTCTTGTATTCAATCTTGTTCCGGAACTATAGATTGGTGCTTGTGGGTGACTAGTAGTGTTGGTTACATCTTGTACTTGATCACTATATGGTTTATTCGGTGGAAGATTATATGTTCAGATCCAATATGCTATTTAATACCCCTCTGATCTTGAGCATGATTATTATTTGTGAGTAGTTACTTTTGTTCTTGAGGTCACGGGAGAAATCATGTGAACTTGATATGTGTTCGATATTTTGATAGTATGTAATGTGATTCCCTTAGTGGTTTCATGTGAACGTCGACTACAAGACACTTCACCATATTTGGGCCTAAGGGAATGCATTGTGGAGTAGCAATTAGATGATGGGTTGCGAGAGTGATAGAAGCTTAAACCCCAGTTTATGCGCTATTCCGTAAGGGACAGATTGGATCCAAAAGTTTAATGCTATGGTTAGAATTTATTCTTAATACTTTTCTCGTAGTTGCGGATGCTTGCGGGAGGATTAATCATAAGTAGGAGGTTTGTTCAAGTAAGAACATCACCTAAGCACCGGTCCACCCACATATCAAATTATCAAAGTACCGAATACGAATTAAACCAACATGATGAAAGTGACTAGATGAAATTCCCGTGTACCCTCAAGAACGCTTTGCTTATCAGAAGAGACCGTTTTGGCCTGTCCTTTGCCTCAAAAGGATTGGGCTATGATGTCTACTACGCAACTTTATTCCTATAGACTCGTGTTGGGCCTTCAAGCACAGAGTTTTGTAGGACAGTAGCAATTTTCCCTCAAGTGGATGACCTAAGGTTTATCAATCCGTGGGAGGTGTAGGATGAAGATGGTCTCTCTCAAACGACCCTGCAACCAAATACAAGAAATCTCTTGTGTCCCCAACACACCCAATACAATGGCAAATTGTATAGGTGCACTAGTTCGGCGAAGAGATGGTGATAGAAGTGTAATATGGATGGTAGAAATATATTTTTATAATCTGAATAAATAAAAAACAGCAAGGTATCAAATATTAAACGGGCACAAAAACGGTATTGCAATGCTCAAAAATGAGGCCTAGGGTCCGTACTTTCGCTAGTGCAAACTTTCAACAATGCTAACATAGTTGGATCATATGATTATCCCTCAAAGTGTAATAAAGAATCACTCCCGAGTTCCTATTAGCGGAGAAAAAAAGATAGAAATTATTTGTAGGGTACGAAACCAACTCAAAGCTATTCTTTCCGTTTGATCTATCCTAGAGTTTGTACTAGAAAAACGCAAGCTATCTTTCCGATCGATCTAATCAAGAGTTCGTACTAAGATAAGACCAAAGAAAAATCATATTCATAATACTCAATCCACACAAAGAACTATAAAGAGACCCCAAAGTTTCCGTCGGAGAAAAACGTGCATCAACCCCTATGCATAGATTACCCCAATGTCACCGCGGAAATCCGCGAGTTGAATGCCATAACATATATCAAGTGAATCAATAAGATACCCCAATTGTAACCTCAAGTATTCATATTGCAAGATATATATCATGTGTTCTCATCTCTGAATATTCAACCTGACAAGACAAAACTTCAAAGGGTAAAGATTCAATTCATCATAACAAGAGTATAGAGGGGAGAAACATCATATGATCCGACCATATTAACAAATCCCATGATAGAAATCACGAGAGAGAGAGAGAGATTAAACACATAGCTACTGGTACAAACCCTCAGCCCCGAGGGTGGTGAGGGAGTCTTGGATTAGGGGGTCCTCGGACAGCCGGACTATATCCTTTGGCCGGACTGTTGGACTATGAAGATACAAGATTGAAGACTTCGTCCCGTGTCCGGATGGGACTCTCCTTGGCGTGGAAGGCAAGCTTGGCAATATGGATATGTAGATCTCCTCCATTGTAACCGACTCTGTGTAACCCTAGCCCCCTCCAGTGTCTATATAAACCGGAGGGTTTAGTCCGTAGGACAACAACAATCATACCATAGGCTAGCTTCTAGGGTTTAGCCTCTACGATCTCGTGGTAGATCAACTCTTGTAATACTCATATCATCAAGATTAATCAAGTAGGAAGTAGGGTATTACCTCCATCGAGAGGGCCCGAACCTGGGTAAACATTGTGTCCCTCGCCTCCTATTACCATCCGCCTTAGACGCACAGTTCGCGACCCCCTACCCGGGATCTGCCGGTTTTGACACCGACATTGGTGCTTTCATTGAGAGTTCCACTGTGCCGTCACCGTAAGGCTTGATGGCTCCTTCGATCATCGGCAACGACGCGATCCAGGGTGAGGTTTTCCTCCCCAGATAGATCTTCGTATTCGGCGGCTTCGTACTGTAGGCCAATTCGCTTGGCCATCTGGAGCAGATCGAAAGCTACGCCCCTGGCCATCACGTCAGATTTGGAAACTTGAACTACACTGCCGACATCTGCGGAGACTTGATCTTCGGCGGATTCGAGCCCATGTCAGGTGCGCCACACGATCATGACGAGCATGATTTACCTCCGCCATCGGACAGTGTTCGGGAGATCACGCCCGCAACTACTCCGACCCTTAATCCGGAACAAATTGCTCCATCGGAGGACGGGTGGATAGACCCCGCCGCGAAAGTCGCACTCTCAGTGGCAATAGAGCCGAATACTGACTTCACCTCCCATGAGACCCGTGTTGCCGAATCATTGGATTCGTCCCCGGCCACGGACTCTGAGCCGCTTCTGTCCGTGCCTATCGAATCTGATTGGGCGCCAATCATGGAGTTTACCTCCGCAGACATCTTTCAGCACTCGCCTTTCGGCGATGTGCTAAATTCATTAAGGTCCCTCTCCTTGTCAGGAGAACCTTGGCCGAACTATGTCCGGCTAGAATGGGATGCGGACGACGAAGAAATTCGCTCCCCACCCACCACCCACTTAGTAGTCACTGTCGACGATTTAACCGACATGCTCGATTTTGACTCCGAAGACATCGATGGCATGGACGACAATGCAGGAGAGGAACAGGAACCATCACCCACAGGGCGCTGGACATCCACTTCATCACATGACATATACATGGTGGATACACCCAAAGAAAACAATGACGAGGAACGGAAGGATGCAGCGAAGGATAGCTCCCTCGAGAAGCAAACAAAGCGTCAGCGTAGGCGCCGTTCTAAATCCCGCCTCGGCAAAAACAGCGATAACAACGCAAGAGAAAATAACACCCCAGTCGACTCTAGAGGAAACGACAACCACATTGACCCAGCAGCAGAGCAGGATGAACCAGCAAACGGCGAACATAGTACGGATCCGCTGTCCGAACACGGCGACGCCGAGGATAAAGCTCATCAACCTCCCTCCGGAGAGGAAAACAGTCCGGACGAAGATGCACACATCATCCCGGAAAGGCAATTGGAACAAGAGAACCTCCCCAGAAGGCTTATTGCCACCGCGAGGAGTCTGAAGAAGCAGAAGCAAAGGCTTAAGGCCGCGCAGAATACGCTCAACAGTAGATGGAACAAAGTGCTCGACAATGAAGATAAGTATGGTGGTAGTTACCACACAAAGAGCCATCCAAAGCGCAAACTGTTGCCTGAATTTGATGATGAGGCCTTAGAGCCCACACAGCCGAAAAATAAAACGGCCGACCAGTTGGATCAACCACCTTCTGGCCGCGATAGAGCGGCTAATAAGGCCGCACATAAGTCAGCACACGCTTCACGTGAGGACTTGCATCAGAAGACCGGCGCGACCAGATCCATCTACGGATCAAGGAAACGCGCTCCAGCGGACAACCAAAACCGAACACTACAACCGTCAGAACACCACGACACATCCAAATACAGGGGTGCCGCACACCCCCTATGTTTCACCGATGAGGTGCTAGACCACGAATTTCCAGAAGGATTCAAACCCGTGAACATAGAGGCGTACGACGGAACCACAGACCCTAGGGTCTGGATTGAGGACTTTATCCTCCATATCCATATGGCTCGCGGAGACGATCTCCATGCCATCAAGTACTTGCCCCTCAAGCTGAAAGGACCAGCTCGGCACTGGCGGAAGAGCCTCCCCGAAAACTCAATTGGAAGCTGGGAGGAGCTTGAGGATGCCTTTAGGGCTAATTTTCAAGGGACCTATGTCTGACCTCCGGATGCAGACGATTTAAGTCACATAATTCAACAGCCCGGAGAGTCAGCCCGAAAGCTTTGGAACAGATTTCTCACTAAGAAGAACCAAATCATCGACTGCCCGGACGCTGAAGCCTTAGCAGCTTTCAAACACAGCGTCCGAGACGAATGGCTCGCCAGACATCTCGGCCAAGAAAAACCGAGAACAATGGCAGCTCTGACAAGCCTAATGACCCTATTTTGCGCGGGCGAAGATAGCTGGCTAGCCCGTAGTAGCACCTGCGACCCAGGCACATCCGAAGTCAGGGACGGCAACGGAAAACCACGACGCAGTAAAAGCAAGCGTCAAAATAACGAAGACAACCCAGACAACATGGTGGTAAACACCGGATTCAGGGGCTCTCGACCGGGTCAGCGGAAAAAGCCTTTCAAAGGCAGCAGAGATGGACCGTCAAGCCTAAACAAGATTCTAGACAAATTATGTCAGATTCATGGCACCCCCGATAAACCCGCAAATCACACCCACAGAGAATGCTGGGTCTTCAAGCAGGCCGGTAAGCTAAACGCCGAACACAAGGGGAGGGAGACACCAAGTGAAGACGAGGACGAGCCTCGACATCAAAGCACTGGGGGACAAATTTTTTTTCCACCAGAGGTCAAAGCAGTGAACATGGTTTACGTGACGAAGAGGAGAAGCAAATATGCACTCTGAGACACACGTGCCGTAGAGCCCGTCACCCCTAATTTCAACCCCTGGTCGGCCTGCCCGATCACTTTTGATCGCAGGGATCACCTGACAAGTATCCGGACGGAGGATTGGCTGCCTTGATGTTAGACCCAATAATAAACGGATACCATCTCACATGAGTCCTTATGGACGGTGGTAGTAGTCTTAATCTGATATATCAGGACACAGTCCGCAAAATGGGGATAGACCCGACAAGAACCAGCCACAGTAATACTACCTTTAAGGGAGTAATACCAGGCCCAGAGGCCCGCTGCACGGGCTCTCTAGTACTAGAGGTTGTATTCGGTTCTCCCGACAACTTCCGAAGCGAAAAGTTAATCTTCGACATCGCTCCATTTCGAAGTGGCTATCAAGCACTACTCGGAAGAGCAGCTTTTGCTCGTTTTAATGCAGTACCGCATTACGCTTCCCTTAAGCTTAAGATGCCCAGTCCACGTGGCATCATCACAATTAGCGGAAATATCGAGCATTCCTTATGCGCGGAAGAACGTGTGGCAGCTTTAGCAGCCGAACACTAAACAGCCTCTCCAACCAGAATAAACGATCGGTCGTCAAGACCGCGGACACGGCTAGACGAGTCCGACACATCACTAGCTGTAACAGCTTAGATATACCTAAGATTGGTTTGATTGATTTACCCTCATAGGCGATACCAGGGGCTTCCCGCGTGTAAACATGGCTAGTTCGGTTCAACTTTACTTATCTTGAATTTTCATGGTTTATCGAGAATAACCAATTTTTCGCACGAATACTTTCACCTAAGTTCTTCTCTTTTACAGACGACAATCGTGGTACACGCTTCCAGGATATGGCACAACGGAGACACATGCGCAGACGTGCAGCAGGGACCCGCTCAAAGGTTTCTTTTTAGATTA
Source organism: Triticum aestivum (assembly GCF_018294505.1). Classification (NCBI taxonomy): domain Eukaryota; kingdom Viridiplantae; phylum Streptophyta; class Magnoliopsida; order Poales; family Poaceae; genus Triticum; species Triticum aestivum. The sequence continues at coordinate 136,425,781 of NC_057799.1, read as the reverse complement.
AGACCCTGGGTAAACCTTTTTTACTATCTCTTGTTGTTCACATCCTCCGGATACTCAGTACAACTGAGAAGGATGCTGACGTTATTGGCATTTCGCCACGTCAGAACATTGCATGTACCTGGACACTCGGGGTTCCTTATCAAGGGCATTACTCAGCCCGGCATATGTTATAAAGACCGAATACCTTAGGGAGTGTTCGGCGTCGTGAGTTTGGCCTTATATGCATCAGCTCCGAATCATGTCTTTGGTCAAATGTTGGGAATGCCCGGCTCCCGTGTTTTGCTACCTTACGTTCCGCTCTATCGGCTAAGGTGGCACCGGGAGAACTACTGCGATTGTGCCCTGGTTCATCCGGATGAGCACCTCAGTAGAGAAAGCCGAAAACTGACTGTCATGATAAAGCGCGAGACTGGTCAACCACTCGATGACTTAGCGGAATCTTTGGGATTCCTCCGCATTAACGAAGGGCCGTTTCCCGGTCATGTATGTACGCGCCCCGTATTCGGAGGAGCATGGAGGTACCAGGGGCTATATAGTAGTCCCACCGTCAAACTCCTATGGCTAAGTGAAAGTGTTAAAGCAATATAGTCCGATTGCCTCGTTCGCTGTGCTATCACCTCCTTAATGGACCAAGACGTTGGATCAAGTGTGAATATGCGTTTTTTGCGAACACCCCCGCATTATATGCGTGGGGACTGAAGCCGACGACTGCAAACTTTCAGGTTATATACATATATACATAAATGGCCACACGGGAGGCATCATCATACTTTCAGGCAAAAGTATAAACACAGCCTTTATAATTTAATAAACATTGTTCTTACAATGGGAATACATGTCACTAGAACATAATATTCTTCGAGCACTGAGCCTCTATTAAACGAGCGCCTTCAAGGACTTCTTCAAAGTAGTGCTCGGCCGATACTCGACCCACGGCCGAACTCTGGGTTGTAATAGCGGTGGCCTCCATCTCTGCCCAGTATGTCTTGACACGTGCAAGAGCCATCCGCGCACCCTCTATGCACGCCGACCTCTTCATAGCGTCGACGCGCGGCACAGCACCAAGGAACTGTTGCACTAAACTAAAATAACTATTCGGCCATGGCCCTTCCGGCCACAGATGATCCACAACAAACCTCATGGCAAGCCCGGACAACCTATGGAGCTCGGCCAACTCGGCCATTCGCTCATTCAACAGCAGCGGGCGCACTGGAACATTGAACCGTGACCAGAACAGCTTTTCCACTTCATGATCTTTATGATCTTTGAAATACTCGGCCGCATAAGCAGCACTCGCTGCCAAATCCACGTATGCGTCTGCAGAACTCCATAGTTGATCAAGAGGGGCATACTTAGGATCTCCGAACTTCGTCCGCAACAAAAAGGGCTTCCTAGCCGCAATATCCCCGGCTTGACGCAGCTCCTCCTTCGCCGCTCTGATTTTAGAGCGGGCGTCCTAGGACACTACCATGGCCTTCTCCAGGTCCATCATCTTCGTTCGACTTTCCTTTTCAAGAAGCTCGTAACGGTCGGCGGCATCCTTCAATTCAACAACCATCTTGGCTATTTTATCCTTGCTTTGGCAATGTGCAGCCTGTTCGGCTCTCAGCTCTTCGACCGCCTTTAGAGCGGCCGCATCACTCTTCCTGGCTTGTTCCTTGGCACGGGCAAGTTCCGCCCGAAGGGTCTCCACGGCGGCAGCGCCACCTGCAGTCACAACATATTAATGATACTAGCATCATGCTCCTCTTACTATGTGTTGATCGCTGGAGAAATCACATACCCTGTGCCTCGAAGAGCCGCTTGTTTACAAGAACGATGTCGGCATCTGCTGCATCAAGTTGCCGCTTCAGCTCGGCAAACTCACCAGTCCGGCTAGCCACCGGACCTTCCGCCACCTGCACATGAAGGCGGCATGATTATTACCTGGGACTATGATCCTCTGTTTGCCGCCATTTTCGACAACAACCAGAGTCTCAAGGGCTACTATCTGCATATGGCACACCTAGCATGTGCGGTACCATCAAAAACATATACTACTTTGCGTACCTCAAAGCCTCTCAGCAGGCTCATAAAAGCTTAATGCAGCCCGCTTTCGGCAGATGAAATCCTCTCAACCACCGTACCCATTAGCGTACGATGCACTTCTGAGATAGCTTCTTGCTCCAGAAGATCCTTCAGTGCGTCGGGTCGTGCACCGGATGGTCCCGGCCTCTTTCTGTTGCTCTCCTTAGGAGCCGAATACTCCTGACTTCGGGTGGCCCAAGGATTACCCTCTGGCCTTGGCGGATCAGGAGAAATCCTCCGTGACGACACCTCAGGGTCGCCCGCCTCATGAGGCGGGGAGGCATGGGGAGGTGTTTCACTCTCCGTCATCTCCGGAAGAAGTTCCCCCGAAGACGAACTCTGTCGAGAAGGGCTACGATCCGAACTACAAGATATATGCTTCAGTTATTGTCCTCAAAAGTAAAGCATGATATTTTTACTATTAAGTACTCTTTGTTTACTTACAGCTCGGTGGAGGGCTGATCCCCTTGCGGGCACTGTGCGGCAAGGGTACCCTCCGGGGTAGGACCTTCCGACAAAGGATTCTTCCCTTGCTTGCAGACCATTACTTCCAAGTCTTCAGAGGCGGTCCTCTTCCTTCCATGGGGAGAGGGAATTTTAGATTCTTCCCCCCGGTTATCCTCCTTCGAGGAGGCACTGATTCCCCCGGTCTGGATGAATAGTAAGTGAGGCTCGCTCTCGGCCTCTTTGTTCCTCCCTTTACCCTCCCCAGATGGCGCTTGATAAGGCGCAAGCTCAAGCATCCTGGCTAGTACAGGATCCGGTGAGCCCTCGGGAAGGGGGGCCGGACACCTGATCATCTTCGCCTTTTTTATCCAGTCCTGGTCAAAAGGTGAATTTTCAGAATGATGTTGTGATAAATTAAAAGACAACGTGTTCAGCCACGGGACTACTTACTTGGGTATCTGGATGATTGCAACTCAGACCCGCATCCTCGGTGGTGTCCGGATACCTTATTTCTGGTCCGAAGAACAATTTGTACATCTTTTCGAGCGTCATGCCGAGGAAGTGCTGAGTATCTCGCGGTCCTTCCGGGTTGAACTCCCACATATGGAGGGGTCGACATTTGCAAGGTGGGACTCGACGAACTAGCATGACTTGCATTACCGTGACCAGGCTGACATCTCTCTCGAGGAGATCTCGGATGCGACTCTGCAATATCGGCACATCATTTACTGGCCCCCAGTCCAGCCCCTTGTTGATCCGTGATGTTAGTTGTGGGTGGGGGCCCGAGCGAAAGGCAGGGGTGGCTACCCACTTGGTACCCCGGGGAGCTGTGATATAAAACCACTCCCGTTGCCATAAACTGGACACCTCCGGGAAGGAACCCTTTGGCCATGGAACATCGGCGCCTTTGCTTATTACGGCACCTCCGCACTCTGCATGTCGCCCCTCAATCATCTTCGGCTTCACATTGAAGGTCTTGAGCCATAAGCCGAAGTGTGGGGTAATGCGGAGGAAGGCTTCACACACGACGATGAACGACGAGATGTGAAGGATGGAATCCGGGGCCAGGTCATGGAAATCCAGCCCGTAATAGAACATGAGCCCCCTAACAAAGGGATCTAGCACAAGGCCTAGCCCTTGGAGGAAGTGAGAGATGAATACGACGCTCTCAACGGGTTCGGGAGTGGGAATGACCTGCCCTCGAGCAGGTAGCCTGTGCGAGATTTCAGCGGTCAAGTACCTAGCCTCTCTTAGCTTCTTGATGTCTTCCTCTGTGACAGAGGAGGGCATCCACCGCCCTTGAAGGTTGGATCCGGACATGTTTGAAGGTCCGAAGCGCCTGACCTGAGCCTTGGGTGTTGAAACTCGAGGCGGGGGAAGGATTCGATCGAGTACGAGAAGAAAAAGGACAGGCCTTGGCCTCTTTATAAAGAGGGTGAATATCAAGCGTCCTCCTCGTGGCCGTTTGGGACTTGCCTAAAATCGAGGAGTCATACCAACGGGCACGATTGGGTTACCCACATCCGTATTGATGAGAATCCCGTAATAAGGGGGACACGATCTCTGCGTCGACAAGACGTGCCAATAAAAAGGCCTCGCAAAACGTGTGGTGGCAGGTTGATTGAGAAAAACGGTTCGAATAATGATTAGGCCGTGGTATGATGTCACGTTATGAAAAGTCGTCAGCTGATTAGATTTGTGGAAATGTTATTCTCTCTACGGTGGTATGTGGAATTTGTTTTGCAGAGCCGGATACTATCCTTGTGTTCAAAATCTTCTATGGAGTATTCGGAGGAGGAACCCGCCTTGCCATGCCGAAGACAATCTGCGCGCCGGACTCATCGTCATTGAAGCCTGGTTTAGGGGCTACTTAGGGAGTCCTGGATTAGGGTGTCCTCGGACAGCCGGACTATATCCTTTGGCCAGACTGTTGGACTATGAAGATACAAGATTGAAGACTTCATCCCGTGTCCGGATGGGACTCTCCTTGGCGTGGAAGGCAAGCTTGGCGATATGGATATGTAGATCTCCTCCCTTGTAACCGACTCTGTGTAACCCTAGCCCCCTCCGGTGTCTATATAAACCGAAGGGTTTAGTCCGTAGGACAACAACAATCATACCATAGGCTAGCTTCTAGGGTTTAGACTCTACGATCCCGTGGTAGATCAACTCTTGTAATACTCATATCATCAAGATCAATCAAGCAGGAAGTAGGGTATTACCTCCATCGAGAGGGCCCGAACCTGGGTAAACATTGTGCCTCGCCTCCTGTTACCATCCGCCTTAGACGCACAGTTCGGGACCCCCTACCCGAGATCTGCCGGTTTTGACACCGACAGGTGGACTACTCCCTCCTCATCATGGTGGCCGCCGGGATGATGAAGATGGCCACCGGAGATGATTCCCCCCCTCCAGTAGGGTGCCGAAATAGAGCTAGATTGGTATTTGGTGGATACAGAGCCTTGCGGCGGTGGAACTTCTGATCTAGGTTAACCCCGAAGGGTTTCGGAATATTTGGGAATTTATAGTGCAAAGAGGGGGTGCGGGAGGCTACCAAGGTGGGCACAACCCACCCGGGCGCGCCAGCGGGGCCTGGCGCGCCCTGGTGGGTTGTGCCCCCCTCGGGGCGCCCCCTAGGTGCTACTCTGGCCGAATGGATGTCTTCTGGCCCATAAAAAATCCCCGTGGAGTTTTGTTGCGTTTGGACTCTGTTTGATATTGATTTCCTGCGATGTAAAAAACAAGCAAAAAAGAGCAACTGGCACTTGCCACTGGGTCAATAGGTTAGTCCCAAAAAATGATATAAAGTTGCTATAAAATGATTGAAAAACATCCAAGCATGATAAAATAACAACATGGATACTTCATAAATTATAGATATGTTGGAGACGTATCAGGCTACCTTGCTGCACTTTTGTTACTACTATCGGTACTTGCTCGTTACAAATTATCTTGCTATCAAACTACTCTGATACTTACAATTTCTGCACTTGCAGACATTACCTTACTGAAAACCACTTGTCATTTCCTTTTGCTCCTCGTTGGGTTCGACACTCTTACTTATCGAAAAGAGCTACAATTGATCCCCTATACTTGTGGGTCATCAAGGCTATTTTCTGGCGCCGTTGTCGGGGAGTGAAGCGCCTTTGGTAAGTGGAATTTGGTAAGGAAACATTTATATAGTGTGCTGAATATTTATTGTCACTTGTTACTATGGAAAACAATCCTTTGAGGGGTTCGTTTGGGGTATCTTCACCTCGACCGGAACCACAATTAGCTACCCCTCAACCTACTGCACCTACTGAGATATTGAATATGAAATTCTGTGGCACCCCGGCTCAGAGCAACCGGTTTACCTTGCATTGCCAGCCCAGAGATCAAGTCTTCCAGCAACACACAACAACATGGTACGGAAACAACCGCTTTATTGATGCTAGCGGATTACACAGGTTTGATATTACATCGAGATAAGAGGCCAAGCGGCACACACGGTGCGGCTGAACAGTATGTACATTATTTAATGAACATGAAGGGGCCTCGATCACACAAACTACGCGGCAGCGGAAGAACGACGAAGTGGAACTCCATAGCACAGGGACACCGACGTGGACACAGCCTAGACGCGGGAAGCTCTCCGATGCGAAACGACTTGCCTGAAAGCTGGCATGACACGCCAGGTCAGTACATTGAATGTACTTGCAAGCTCACAACAAACATAAGCACAATGACAAACAATATCTTGACAATTATTCAGGTTAATGCAATGCAAGTAATGCTACTAATGCGGTGAAACCAACATGTGCACCGAGTCCCACGGACTCGCTTACCAGACGGGTTACCTTGTAACGAAACAGTGATCGTACCCGGATCACAACTGAAACCAATCACTCATGATCAGCTCATGATCTCCAGAATCTTCACAAAACCAGTGCCATCAACAGTTATTAAGTGTGCAAGATTAATTATAAAAGTTGATCCATGGTGTGACTTACTCCCGACTTGTGCCCATAACGGAGGACACGGCTATCGATAGATTTAATACACTCTACAGAGGTAGCGCACTTTACCCACACACCACGGAACCCAAGGCCTCGCACTCCCATTCAGGTGGACCAACGGCATTCCGATGAAACCCTCCCCTTGTCATGACACTCTCCCGGCCACTCCGACAAACTCCCTCTCAGGGCTATGTCCTGGGTGGCCCCATGCCTACCAAAGGCACCAACGGCCACCGTCGTGGCAAGACGGCCCCAAACAGGGACAAGGTACCATAAAAAAAGGGCACACAAGGCTATGTCTGCTTACCGGGTCAGGGTATGCACGCCATAACCTTCCCTCGTTGGAGGCACTGGCGAGAGGCACAACAAAGGACCGAATCAGGACCTCCCACAAGGTAAATGAGGTCGCACTGAGAAAAACCCGATTCCGTGGCACCATGACTTGATCAACGGTATATTCAAGTTGGACTATTAACGGGTTTAACTTGAAAATAAAAATTTATATACCAAGTCATACGATGCCATGATCATGTAACTAATCGACACGCAAATCATGCAACTTCCATGTACGGATCAAACTTATCAACATAACTTTCTTGCACTACTCATAATTAAACTTTACTGGTTCTACCTCATTTTTATTATCATGCAATATTTTGATTAACTCATAATTTATATGAAAATATCACTTAACAAAAATAACTATCAATACTTATCATAGCAATGTAACTAAGGCAAAAAAATTATTCTACTAGACCAAACTAGTCCATGCATTCAACCAGTAACTTAAAAAACATTTCAAGCATGACAAAGAAGCTAGCAAGCAACCATATTTATTTAACAAATTTTTAAATGCATATAAGAACTCATATTTAAGTAGAAAAATCATAGATATTGAAATGACACCATCCAAATGCTGGTGTGGCTTGCCTTAGTGCAGAGGAGGGTCACACTCCTCCTGGTTATCTTCAAGGCAAGTTCCTCCTTCTGAAAATATTTAAAAACCATAAAAAAATCAGAAACCAATATGAAAATCACCAGAAATTCTAGATAGCAAGGAAAATTCCACATTTTGGTGTGCTGCTAGAGCTTTCTGAAACTAACATAATGCAAAAAGAATCAACTCATTTGGACTTATGTGCTTGGAGTTATCACTGGTCAAAGTTGTGGTCAAATATTTGAATTAATTTGAATAAATCAGAAAACCCCGGGGGGGGGGGGTGACGTCGATGGTGTAAAGACAGAATATGCCTCCACTTGTACCGCTTCGGGTGCGAGTGGAGAGGCTGACATCGGACCCCACCAGTTAGGAGAGAGAGGGGGAGAGAGGCAACAAAGCGCGGCGGCTCTCCGTCGGAGCTTACGCGGGCGATGAGTGGGTCTTGGGTGAAAGCAGAGGGATAGAAGTGGAGAGGGGGTCGTCGCGCACCTGCCCGTACCCGTGGCGTGCTGGGGGATGGCCGGAGTTGCTCGCAACGAAGCTCGCAAGCGGCGGTGGCGGACGGGGCTTGCCGGAGAGGAAGAAGGCGACCACGAGAGGCGACTCTAGGGGCTCAGCTGCGCCCAGGCGACACCAATGGATCCCCAACGATGCGCCCGAGAGGTTGATTGAGCTCGAGAGGCTCTAGAGCAGAGTTGTTGGGATGCGGGGATCGCCGGCGATCTCTGGTTGAGGTCGACGGCCAGTGGCCTACCCGACCGGGCTACGGCTCTCCTACGTGGTTGTGGTGGTTGTGAGGTGCGGTGTGAGGCTACGAAGCGGAGGGAGCGGCTCTATATATAGCCGGAGCGAGTGGGTGTATGTTTCGCCACCAGAGTTCTCTGGAGACTGGCGAACGGCGATGAAAGGCACCAGTGAGAGGGGGCAAGGACTCAGTGTATAGGCGGGAGCCGTCCACGCTTGCGGACGAGCACATGAGGTAGGGAAAAGAAGACAAGGGCACGAGCGCACTGTGGCTTTTGGCCGCGACGTGCCCGTGCTCGCTGCAGCGTCTCCGGCGTCGGCGAGTGCTCAGGTGGGGTCAATGGTGATGAGTCGAGGCTGGTGGCGCGGCACGACAGTCGTCGGCGAGCTCTGGCTCGAGCACACACCGAACAGAGGCGTTGGCGCGACGCAGAGCGCGTCGAGCACATGCCAGACCCCGTGTCCACACGCGGTCACCGCCCTAGCATGGTCAAAACGGCACCCACGATCGGCCAAACCTTGTCTGGGCTAAAGTCCATGCAGTGAGAGGTCTAGGGAAGATGAGGACTCATCGCCAGGCCGACCATATGTGACTCAACCATCTTGGCAAGTTTCTGGACAGAAACTTGGCTGCTATGTTTGGATAGCTTCTAAATGGCCATTAGGGCTGATCTCCTCGGGTTAAGGGTTACTTAGGAGGGTGCAGAGGCTCAAGAAAAATCAGGGCCAAAGGATCAAGGAAAAATACACTTGCTGTACAATGTGCATCTTTGGGCCAAAAGAGAAATGATTTTCTGCAGCAAAGATATGACAAAAAGTCATGCAATATTTTTGCTTGGGGAGGTTGGCCATGGTTCAAAGAATATTCAGGAATTATTTCAGATTTTTGGGAGCAATAAAAATGAGGGTTGCTTTGGAGCACTAGTTTCTGAAATGAGTTTCAGAAGAGAAAATGAATATTTTTCTTTTATGAAAAATATTCATTTGACCATTTTGGGGTTTTTTCAGAGAAATAAGATTGAATGAGAAGTAGATAGGTCACTTGGGTGAAAGTCAAGGGCATGCCCAAGTGATAAGTCCATTTGAATTGATTTCAAAACCCAAATCCAACGCAAAGGCAAAAGCAAGTCCGAAAAAAGAGAGAAGGCAAAATCCAGGCTGTCACCAATTCCTTCGGGTATGATAGAACAACTACTAGCTAATCCTTATGCAGGAGATGGAACCAAACATCCTGATATGCACTTGATATATGTAGAACAAATTTGTGGATTGTTCAAGCTTGCAAGTTTACCCGGAGATGAGGTTATGAAGAAGGTTTTCCCTTTATCTTTGAAGGGAAAAGCATTGGCATGGTATAGGCTATGCGATGATATTGGATCTTGGAATTGGAATCGATTGAAATTCGAGTTCCACCAAAAAATTTACCCTATGCATCTAGTTCATCGTGATCAGAATTATATATATATATATATATATATATATATATATATATAATTTTTGGCCTCGTGAAGGAGAAAGTATCACTCTAGCTTGGGGGAGGCTTAAGTCAATGTTATATTCATGCCCCAATCATGAGCTCTTGAGAGAAAATTTTATCCAGGATTTTTATGCTCGACTTTCTCATAATGATCAAACCATGCTTGATACTTCTTGTGCTGGTTCTTTTATGAAGAAGACTATTGAATTCCGGTGGGATCTTTTGGAAATAATTAAACGCAACTCTGAAGATTGGGAACTCGATGAAGGTAAAGAGTCAGGTATCAAAATTAAATATGAATGTGTTAAATGTTTTATGGATACCGATGCTTTTCAAAAGTTTAGCATTAAATATGGACTTGACTCTGAGATAGTAGCCTCCTTTTGTGAATCATTTGCTACTCATGTTGATCTCCCTAAAGAGAAGTGGTTTAAATATCACCCACCTATTAAAGAAGAAATCAAAGAACCAGTACCAGTTAAAGACGAAACTATACTTTATAATGTTGATCCAGTTGTTCCTACTACTTATATTGAGAAACCTCCTTTCCCTGTTAGGATAAAGGAACATGCTAAAGTTTCAACTGTGGTTAACAAAAGCTATATTAGAACACATAAACCTGATGAAAAAATTAAAGTAGAACCTAGTATTGCTATGGTTAAAGATCTCTTGGAAGAAGATATGGATGGGCATGTTATTTACTTCTCTGAAGAAGCTGCTAGAATTGCCAAACCTGATAAAAAGGATAACCATAGACCTGTTGTTGGCATGCCCATCATCTCAGTTAAAATAGGAGATCACTTGTTGGAGTAAATGACCACGGGTAGCCTCATCGGCCCCCAAAGATATTTCAAGACATCGGGGCTAGCTGCACCCCTCACACCTCTTGGACGAACGACCGGCTTCGTGGGTCGGCTGGTCTAGGAGGCCGGCTGCTAGAAGGCGTCGAGACGCCAGAAGGCGGCCACGAAGAGGCCGGCTCCTAGCAGGCGGCACCTCTTCCCCTCAAAGTTTGCACCCACATAACCACGACGGGACGGGGCGTTGCATCAATGCGACCTACCACCCCGAATCCAGGGCGGAGCGTGGCCACAGTGTGGTGTACCAAGCGGACACCCCTCGCCCGGCGCGACACTGTTGCCACGCAGCCCGTGACATCACTTACGTCAGGAGGAGCCATGCTCCCATGACGACTGGTCGATACGGCTCGCAGGCGGTGAGCCCAACCTATCGGCGAGCCCCAGAAGGAGGCAATGCCCCAGCAGGCGGCAACGGGAGTGGGCCGCCTCCCAGTAGGCGGCCCCCCTCCCCCCTTGGAGTCTGAGCACCATTAATCAGATGAGACATGGTGTGGCTACAGTGAGCGCCCGCCAGGCGGAGGGACTTTAGCCACGCTCCACCCGACAAAGCCTCCGTCATTAGGAGCAAGGCAACAGTATAAAGCGGTTGGCATGGCCCGCAGGCGGTGGACCCAACCTGCCAGCCGAGTCCCCGGCAGCCGGCGGGACCCACCAAGCAGCGGTCCCTAGCAGCCAGCGGAGAAGCCGGTGCCCAGAGACACTAACGGCCGGGTCCTACACCCGGACGGATTACCATTGTACCCCTAGGGGTAGGCCTATATAAACCCCCCAGGCGACCCCATGCAAGCGGTTCAGAACCTTGTTCATAGCCTTAGAGATCACACAGACACATAGAGAGAGAGGAGTAGGGATAGCCTTGTTCTTCTTCCTCCTCTAGCCGAAACAGCTCAAGGAGCAACTTGTAGCCACACTATTGATCATAGTCATCATGCGGAGACCCCGCAGAGCAGGACTAGGGGTGTTATCTCCACAGAGAGCCCTGAACCTGGGTAAGATTCACAGACGTATGCGGTCTCGCTCACTCCCGCTTCTAGAGCCCGGCGACGTACTCTTGTCCCCATCCATGATAAGCCACCCCCTGGCATATGTCGCTAGATATCCCCGACATCTGGCGCCCACCATGGGGTAAGGTGCACCGTCGTCTGGAAACACGTTCTGGATGGGAACCCTCTTCCTTCCTGGTGAGCGCAGCCAGCCCTACATGCCCGACAGCGTTTGCGTTGACGCGCTGCGCGGCGCCGAAGCCGCCTGCGCCGCGACTGTCTCCCTGATCTCATCGGCGGGATCCGCCTCTCCGACGAGCCTGTGCCCGACACGGGAGCAGTCAGTTCCGAGAGCTGCCTCGTCGACCTCCTTGGCAAGCTCCACATCGCCAACGAGCCGGCCTCTGGCCTAGAGTCGGTTGGCTCCACTGACCCGATGTTGTCGACTTCGACGCGGCATCCCCCGATGCTTTTCCCACCAACGTGGTGATCATCGATGACCCGCTCCCTCCTGCGACCAGCGACACCAGCACCAGCACCGTCACGGAGGTGCTGGTCGTCAGCCACGATGGATCCTCCGACGGGGCCGCCCACGACCCGCTGCAGACGGCAGTGCGGGGCTTGTCCGCACCCGTGGTGGGAAACGCAGATGGAGCAACGCTGGAAGCATTCTGCATCTTGCTCCTCGACAGCGCCCAAAAGCTGACGGCCATGAGGCGCCTCAACGAAGCCTACCAGCGTGAGATCGACCGCGCCGCTTGCGGCACGCCGGCTGCTGGCGAACCCAACCGCGTGGGCACGGTCCGGCAGCGCGGTGCAGCCATTGCCAGCATGCCGGGGGCCGACCGCCCAGTCTACGCCATGCCAATGGAGAACTTGCACGCCACCTAGGCAGCAACAGATGAGCTGGACCACTTGGAGGGCGACGAGCGTTGCTGCATGATGGAGCACGTCCAGCAGCTCAACGACGCGGCTGCCGCACAACAAGAAGCCGGCCACTACGTGGTGGAACCTGGCTTGCAGTCCGAGAACCTTCCCCCTCGCCAAGAGCACGGCGCGACCTCCCGGACACCGACAGGCGGCGACTATGACCGAAGAGACCAAGAGCCGGCTGTTAGCCGCAGCCGCACACGCATCACCATTGAGCGCGACCAAGACGTCCGCCCGCGAGCAATGGAACGGCGGGACGATCGTCCGCCTCCCCCGCGCAGGGAGAGGCGCACCTCCCCGCCGCCTGTTGAGCACCCGACTCTCGGAGGCCGGCTAGGCCCCCGTGAAGGAGTCAGAGAGAATGACGCCCGCCACCGGATCGACTTCCTAGCTCGATCCCTGGCGTTAGAAGAAGAAGATGCAATCGGCCCGCCATGTTTGGGCCCCCGCATTCGCAATGAGCCCTTCCCCAAAGGGTTCTCACTCCCTCGAGACACTCCCAAGTACAACGGCTCCGTGAAGCCGGAAGATTGGTTGGTTGACTACTCCACAGCCGTCAACATAGCAAACGAAAACAAGCACATTGCCGTGAAGTACGTTCCGCTCATGCTCCAGGGCATGGCCCGGACATGGCTGAACAACCTCAAGCCCTACAACGTCAACAGCTGGCTGGACTTCACCGAAGTCTTCATCCGCAACTTCACTAGCACCTACAAGCGGCCGCCCAAGCCCTGCCAGCTCTCCCTGTGCATCCAAGGCCCGACCGAGTCCACCCGTGAGTACTTGACGCGGTGGGCCGTACTGCGCAACTCCTGCGAGGGGGTGCATGAGGTGCAAGCCCTAGAGTACTTCACTACCGGGTGCCGAGAGGGCACCCTACTCAAGCACCGACTCCTCTGCGATGAGTCGGCCACACTCCACGAGCTGCTGATCATAGCAGACAAGTACGCCACTGCCGATTCCTCCATGAAGTTGGAGCTCCGGGTGGACTCGTTCGGGAAGGTGCTTCCTCCGGCTCCTCAAACGCCGGCTGGTGATAACAGTCGGCGCCAGCAGTCGAACAACAACAAGCGCAAAGCCTAGCAGCCAGCTTCCACCAGCCGGCAAGTGGCGATCGTTGAAGATCAGCAGCCGGAGGGACAGCCCGGACCGAAGTGTCAGAAAGGCTGCAAGCCTTCTTGGTTGCCCGCCTTCTCCTTCGAGAAAACCCTTGATGCTCCCTGCAAGTTCCACAGTGGCGCGAAGCCTTCCAACCACACAAGCCGGAAGTGCTATTGGCTCACCCGCATTGCCAAGGGCGAAGGACTGCCCCCTCCATCTGCTGGCCCGCCGGCTCCGCCCCCTCAGCAGTCCGCGGCCCCCCAGTCGGCGCAATCCAAGATGAGTTCCCCGAAGAGCACGGACCCTACGTCATCTTCACCAGTGTGGCTGACGACAGGCATAGCCGACGTCAGCAGCACCGAGAGGTGAATGCTGTCGCCTCTGAAGTCCCAGAGTTTATGCATTGGTCCGAGAGGCCCATCAGCAGGAGCCGTGCAGACCACCCGGAAGTGATGCCTTCTCCGGGTTCCTATGCCATGGTGCTAGATGCCACCTTTTCAATGGAGAGGCAAGCCTGCCGCTTCTCCCAAGTTCTGATAGACGGTGATAGCAGCATCAACATCCTCTACCGTGACACCCTAGAGAAGTTGTGCATCAAAGAGAAACAACTCCAGCCCAGTCGGACCGTCTTCCATGGCATTGTACCTGGCCTTTCCTGCTCACCAATCGGCAAGATCAAGATAGACGTCCTCTTCGGAGACAAAGATCACTTCCATCGCGAGCCAATCTGGTTCGATATGGTTGACCTGGAGAGCCCCTACCACGCGCTCCTGGGCTGGCCAGCTCTGGCCAAGTTCATGGCGGTGCCGCATTATGCCTACCTCAAGATGAAGATGCCGGGTACCAAGGGCATTATTACCATAGCCGGCAACTACAAGAAGTCGGTCACATGTGCAGCAGCCAGCAGCCGGCTGGCCGAGTCCCTTGTGATTGCCGATGAGAAGAAGCTCCTTGACCGAGTTGTGGCCATGGCCAGCAAGCAGCCGGACCTGTCACCAGACCCCAAGGAGTTGGAGACCCAGGGCTCCTTCCAGCCGGCCAAAGAGACCAAGAAGATACCCTTGGACCCGGAGCACCCGGAGAGGCACGCTATCGTGGGGACAAACCTCGATAGCAAATAGGAAAGCGAGCTCGTCGATTTCCTCCATGAGAATCGGGACATCTTTGCATGGTCACCCAAAGACATGCCGGGTGTTCCGATGGATTTCGCCGAGCACAAGCTACATGTCAGATCAGATGCAAAACCAGTCAAACAACCACTCCACCGCCTGTCAGAAGAGAAGAGAAGAATCGTTGGTGAAGAGATCGCCCGGCTTCTGGTAGCCGGCTTTATCATGGAAGTGTTCTTTCCAGAATGGCTTGCCAACCCAGTCCTTTTACTGAAGAAGAACAACAAGTGGCGCATGTGCATTGATTACACCAGCCTCAACAAAGCCTGCCCCCAAGATCCATTTGCTCTACCTCGGATAGATCAAATGATTGACTCCACAGCCGGATGCGAGCTGCTGTCTTTCCTTGACGCCTATTCCCGCTACCACCAGATCAAGCTGAACTCGGCCGATCGGCTGAAGACTGCCTTCATCACACCATTCCGAGCCTTCTGCTACCTGACCATGACATTCGGCTTGAGAAATGCCGGTGCCACTTTTCAGCGTTGCATGCAGAAGTGCCTCCTCAAGCAACTCGACAGAAATGCCCACATCTATGTAGACGACATTGTGGTGAAGATGGAGAAGCACGGCACCCTCCTGGAAGATCTCAAGGAAACTTTTGATAATCTGCGCCATTTTCAAATCAAGCTCAACTCAGAGAAGTGTGTCTTTGGAGTCCCAGCTGGTCAGCTCCTTGCTTTCCTTGTCTTAGAACACGGCATCAAGTGAAACACTGTGAAGATCAAGGACATTGAGCAGATGGAGAGGCCCACCCGACTGCGAGACGTCCAGAAGTTCACCGGATGCTTGGCATCCATCAGCCGCTTCATCAGTCGGCTGGGTGAAAAAGCTCTCCCCTTGTACCAGCTCATGAAGAAAACCACTAACTTCGAGTGGAATGACAAGGCGGACGAGGCCTTCCTCCAGCTCAAGAAGATGCTGACTATGCCGCCTGTCCTAGCGACTCCGTCTGCTAAGGAGCCTATGTTTCTTTACATCGCCGCCACTAGCCGGGTGGTCAGTACCGTCATCGTGGTCGAGCACCCAGAAGACGGCAAGGCACAGCCGGTCCAGAGGCCCGTCTACTACGTGAGTGAAGTGTTGTCAACCTCCAAGCAGAATTACCCCCACTACCAGAAGATGTGTTATGGCGTGTACTTTGCCGCCAAGAAACTCAAGCAGTACTTTCAAGAGCACTCCATCACGGTTGTCTGCACCGCCCCGCTTGCTGAGATCATCGGCAACAGAGATGCACCGGCCGGGTGGCGAAGTGGGCCATCGAGCTGGCTCCCTACACCATCCTCTACCAGCCCCGCATCGCCATCAAGTCCCAAGCGCTGGCCAACTTCCTCGTCGACTGGGCCGAGACCCAGTACCTGCCGCCAGCGCCAGATTCCACCCATTGGCAGATGCACTTTGATGGCTCGAAGATGCGCACCGGTCTGGGAGCCGGCATCGTCCTCACCTCTCCCAAAGGCGACAAGGTCAAGTACACGTTGCAAATTTACTTTGCCGCCTCCAACAACGTGGCCGAGTACGAGGCACTCGTCCACGGGCTCTGACTGACCAAAGAGATTGGCATCCGCCGAGTGCTGTGCTACGGTGACTCGGACTTGGTGTTCCAGCAGTTGTCAGGCAACTGGGACGCCAAGGATGCAAACATGGCAAGCTACCGCTTCCTCGTCCAGCAGATCTGCGGATACTTTGACGGGTGCGAGTTCCTTCACGTGCCACGAGCCGACAACGAACAAGCTGATGCCCTGGCATGGATCGGCTCCACCCGCCAAGCAATACCAGTCGGCGTCTCCCTCCAGTGCCTGCGCAAGCCGTCTATTAAGCCTTCACCGGAATCAGAGTCCATCTTCATGCCGGCTGCTCCCGGTACAGTCGGATCGGACTCGGGGGCTGCAGCAGTCGGCCCGAGGACTTCGGCAGGCGGCTTGGCGACTGTTGCAGTCGCACCCGGCCCGGGGATTTCAGAGCCCGGCCCAGGGGCTACAGCTGTCGGCCCGGGGACTTCGGCAGGTGGCTTGGGGACTACAGCAGTCGCACCCGGCCCGGGGACTTCAGAACCCGGGCCGGGGGCTGCAGAACCCGGGCCGGGGGCTGCAGCAGTTGGCCCGGGGACTTCAACGACGCAGCAAGCGGCGGTCGACTCCAACCCGCCGCCTCCCAACCCAACTGCCCTGGTACCAGTGGCCGTAATAACAGTGGCCGAAGCACCATCATGGGCGCATGTAACGCCCCGGATCCGATGCGCCAGGTGTCTGCCAGTTATTCGCTGTCGTTGCCATGTCATCTGCTTGCATGTTGCATTTTTTCATGTCATCTTCTGCATTTCATATCATGTCATCATGTGCATTGCATTTGCATACGGGTTCGTCTCTTGCATCCGAGCATTTTCCCCGTTGTCCGTTTTGCAATCCGGCGCTCCTATCTCCTCCGGTGCACCCCTCTTGTTTTCTTTCGTGTGTGTGTGTCAAACTTTCTCGGAATGGACCGAGGCTTGTCAAGTGGTCTTAATATACCACCCGGAGACTACCGGTCAAGTTTCGTTCCATTTGGAGGTCGTTTGGTACTCCAACGGTTAACCGGGCAACCGCAAAGTCCATTTGAGTGTCCAGCAAAAACCCCCTCTAAAATCAGCCCAAAACCCACCAAACTCTCTTCCATGCTCTAGGTTGTTCGATCACGATCGTGTGGGCAAAAACCGCACCTCATTTGGAGTCTCCTAGCTCCCTCTACCTATTTATATGTGGGCATCCCGAAAAACGAAACTGCAGACGAACCCTAACCCTCTTCCTCCGCGCCGCGCCGGACGCGTCCGCTCCGGCCGGACAACGTCCGCCGCGCCACCCGGCCAACCAGACCGCGACACGTGTCGCCGCCGCCCTCTCCACCACGCCGGCCCGCGAAGCCTGCCGCGGGCCCGCGG
The DNA here is from genome assembly GCF_018294505.1 of Triticum aestivum. NCBI lineage: Eukaryota > Viridiplantae > Streptophyta > Magnoliopsida > Poales > Poaceae > Triticum > Triticum aestivum. The sequence goes on along the minus strand of NC_057799.1, from coordinate 136,408,148 downwards.
GCCCGTTCGCCGCCGCCCGCGCCTGCACGAGCGCCCGCGCCTCCCCGCCGGTCTTCGCCGCCGTCTGCGCCGCCGGCGCCGTCTGCGCCGCCGGCGCCGCCCCGCCGACCCGCCGCGCTCGCCGTCTTCCTCGCCGCCGCCGGTGCCCGCGCGCTCGCCGCCCGCCGCCGACCGCCTCCCCGGTCGGCGCCGCGCCACCTCCGGCCTCGTCCTCTCCCGTCGCCGGATCCTCCTCCCTCTCCCTCCGGCCGAGCTCCGGCGAGCTCGAGCTCGGATCCGGCGAGATCCCGATCCAATCTTCGGTAGTTGACTTTTTCCCTCCCCCCGATATTTTGCTAAGTCCCCAGTTCTTATCAATATGTGTGCATGTTCATAGCATCGTAACTTCATGCATGTAGCTCCGATTCGCGCGTGTAATATGTCAATTTGTTCGTCTCGTGATGATCTACATTTTGTTCTATTGCACCATGTTCATTAGAGGTCATCTTGATCCCCAAATCTCTGTTGGAAGAGGGCTAGTTGCTGTTATTCTCTGGTTCTTGACAGAACTTGGAGATTTGTCATTTTTGTATCATTTATTTTGTGCATCTTTTGAGCATGAGCTCTACATGTGTTTTGAAGTATGCCATGCCATCTTCCCAGTGGTGTAGTCCATGTATTTTTGTAATCTCTGCGGTGACTAGCACAAGCATGCAAAGTAGGTCCCGTAATATTTCTGATTTCAGGGACTTGGTGATTTCTCTAAGTCCTCGTCTGCTGTAATTTTGTTGCCATGTAAACTTGATGCTACAGAGAGATCCATGCATATTTTGGAGATTTTCTGTAAGGATGTTTTGTAGTTATAGTTGTAATTGATCCATTACTGCAATTGTTTGAAATTATGGAGTGTCATAGCATGACTCAATCTTGCTCTACTTTTGCTATAAAATATTTCTGGCAGATTCTTAACATGATATGCAATTTTGCCAAACTTATTGTAGTTGATCCATACATGTTATGCTATTGTTCTTGCCATGGTTAGCTTCATAAACATGCCATCTGGCTGTAGGTATGCTTGGTTTGTCATGCATTGCTCTATAGTGAGTGCATCAAGCTCACAAAGAGGTCTACATATTAATATTTTTGCCATGCTCTGTTTTCTGCCAAGTCTGGAACCTGTTAACGAAACTTGCTATGTTTACATGCTTGCCATCATATCTTCTGGTCCTTTTTGGCTTATGGTAAGTAAGGGACTTTTGTCATGTGCATTTAGTAGAACACTTCCATGCCTTTTTTTGCTACGTTAAGTTCCTGTAGCATGTTGATTTCGTGCTCTGAACATTGCTACCTGATGCTGATTTCTGCCATGTCCAGTTTTTCACCAAGTCTGTGAACCTGTAATCTTTTGCACTTTTGCCATGCTTGTTTGAGCTTGATATGCTGTGAACTAGCCGTAGCTCAGTGTTCATCTTTTGTCAAGCATATCCTGTAGATTACTTCCATGTGCATTGTTGCTATGTTCGGGTGCTGTAGCTTTGTTACTTGTTGCATTTTAAGTGCTATCATGCTGTTAATCGCAGATTCGTGTCATTCTTGTTTTGCTTGCCATTTGCAAACCGTGCATCCGATTCCGGTGATCTTTATATCGATTTCGACCGAAATCATCTCACCTTTCCAGTGGCATGCTTGGTTTGCCAAGTTACTGCCATGTTCATCATTTTCCTTCCGGAGCACGCATATGCATCGCATATCATATCTTGCATATCATACATGTTTTGCATCATGTTGCTTGCGCATTTCTCGTTGTTGATTGTGGTTCCATTTGTTTGTGTTCTTATCTTGGGTAGAGCCGGGAGACGAGTTCGTGAACGAGGAACCTGTCGAGTACGCTTACGAGGATCAAGCTTTCGACAACTCTGAGAACCTTGCAGGCAAGATGACCACCCCTCGAAATCACTTCTATCTTTGCTATGCTAGTTGTTCGCTCTATTGCCATGCTCGCTACCTATCACTTGCTATATCATGTCTCCCATTTTAGCCATGTCAGCCCTAACCATCCTGTCCTAGCAAACCATTGTTTGGCTATGTTACCGCTTTGCTCAGCCCCTCTGATAGCGTTGCTAGCTGCAGGTGAAGATGAAGATTGCTCCATGTTGGAGTATGTTTATGTTGGGATATCACAATATCTCTTATATTATTAATGCATCTATATACTTGGTAAAGGGTGGAAGGCTCGGCCTTATGCCTGGTGTTTTGTTCCACTCTTGCCGCCCTAGTTTCCATCATACCGGTGTTATGTTCCCGGATTTTGCGTTCCTTACACGGTTGGGTGATTTATGGGACCCCCTTGACAGTTCGCCTTGAATAAAACTCTTCCAGCGAGGCCCAACCTTGGTTTTACCATTTGCCTAGCCTATTTCTTTTCCCTAGGGAGTCGCTCTCTCGAGGGTCATCTTATTTTACCCCCCCCGGGCCAGTGCTTCTCCAAGTGCTGGTCCAAACCGAGCGATGTCCGGCGCCCCCTGGGCAACCAGGGTCTATGCCAACCCGACGTCTTGCTCATCCGGTGTGCCCTGAGAACGAGATATGTGCAGCTCCTATCGGTATTTGTCGGCACATCCGGGCGGCTTTGCTGGTTTTGTTTTACCATTGTTGAAATGTCTTGTAACCGGGATTCCGAGACTGATCGGGTCTTCCCGGGAGAAGGAATATCCTTCGTTGACCGTGAGAGCTTATCATGGGCTAAGTTGGGACACCCCTGCAGGGTATTATCTTTAGAAAGCCGTGCCCACTGTTATGTGGCAGATGGGAATTTGTTAATATCCGGTTGTAGAGAACTTGACACTTGACTTAATTAAAGCGCATCAACCGTGTGTGTAGCCGTGATGGTCTCTTCTCGGCGGAGTTCGGGAAGCGGTTTCTGGGTTATGTTTGACGTAAGTAGGAGTTCAGGATCACTTCTTGATCATTGTTAGTTCACGACCGTTCATTTGCTTCTCTTCTCGCTCTTGATTTGCGTAAGTTAGCCACCATACATGCTTAGTCGCTGCTGCAACGTCACCACCTTTACCCCTTCCTTTCCCATTAAGCTTTGCTAGTCTTGATACCCATGGTAATGGGATTGCTGAGTCCTCGTGGCTCATAGATTACTACACCACCAGTTGCAGGTACAGGTTCTGCGATGATCATGACGCGAGAGCGATGTTTACTTGTTTTGAGGTTCTTCTTCTGCTTCTTCTTTGATCAGGGGATAGGTTCCAGGTCGGCAGCCTGGGCTAGCAGGGTGGATGTCGTTTGAGTTTTTGTTCATGTTTCATCCGTAGTCGGATGTTGTTCTTATGTATTGATGTATTCTTGTGGCATTTGTATGCTTTGTATGTATCCCCAAATATTATGTAATGTTGATGTAATGATATCCACCTTGCAAAAGCGTTTCAATATGCGGTTCTATCCTTGGTGGGGCCTTCGAGTCTCTTTAGGATAGTATCGCATATTGGGTGTGACAGCGCAGCCCATCCTCAACTTCCTGGTGAGTGGAGAGCTACCAGCCGACGAGATCTCGGCATGGCAGGTGGTGAGGAAAAATCTAGGCATATATGTCCAGTTGAATATAGATAGCATGAGTTATTATTGTTGACATCACCCTTGAGGTGAATACGTTGGGAGGCGAAACTATAAGCCCCTATCTTACTTTGTGTCCGGTTGAAACGTTTTTCTCATGTGTACGCGGTGAGTGTTAGCAATCATAGAAGACTATATGATGGTTGAGTATGTGGACTTGCCTAAAGGCTCCGATACGTGACCCTTCCTGAAAAGATGATGAATGGCAGTTGCAAAGTTGACTGAGAACATAGTTTGTTGGTTTTTTATAAAGTTTTTGTTTTATACTTCAATTGTGTGATGAATTGTTACTTATTCATGAGAAGTATATGATAAAAATTCTATGATAAAAGTCTTATCTTTAATTTTGTTGCTGCTACAATAATCAACATGATGCTTCTATGTCCGTATTTTGTTTTTATCGACACCTCTCTCTCAAAGCATGTGGACATGTTTTTCGATTTCGATTTTCGCTTGAGGACAAGCGAGGTCTAAGCTTGGGGGAGTTGATACGTCCATTTTGCATCATGTTTTCTTACTGTTATTTGTAATGTTTTTATCTGTAATAATGCTTTTTGGAGTAATTCTAATGCCTTTTATCTCATAATATGCAAGGTATACACAAAGAGGGAGAATTCCGGCAGTTGGAAATCTGGAGATGGAAAAGCTACGTCACGCTACTATTCTGCACAACTCCAAACAAGCTGAAACTTCACGGAGATTTTTTATGAAATATTTGAGGAATATTGGAGAAAATAACTACCAGAGGGGACCCACCAGGTGGGCACAACCCACCTGGGCACGCCAGGGAGCCCAGGCGCACCCTAGTGGGTTGTGCTCACCTAGGCCCACCTCTGGTGCCTATCTTCTGGTATATAGGTCATTTTGACCTAGAAAAAATGAGGATAGGACTTTCTGGACGGAGCGCCACCGTCTCGAGGCGGAACTTAGGCAGGACCACTTTTGCCCTCCGGCGGAGCGATTCCACCGGGGAGACTTCCCTCCCGGAGGGGGAAATCATTGTCATCATCATCACCAACAACTCTCCCATCTTGGAGAGGGCAATCTCCATCAACAGTTTCAACAGCACCATCTCATCACAAACCCTAGTTCATCTCTTTTGTTCAATCTTGTTACCGGAACTATAGATTGGTGCTTGTGGGTGACTAGTAGTGTTGATTACATCTTGTAGTTGATTACTATATGGTTTATTCGGTGGAAGATTATATGTTCAGATCCAATATTCTATTTAATACCCCTATGATCTTGAGCACGATTATTATTTGTGAGTAGTTAATTTTGTTCTTGAGGTCACAGGAAAAATCATGTGAACTTGATATGTGTTCGATATTTTGATAGTATGTATGTTGTGATTCCCTTAGTGGTGTCATGTGAACGTCGACTACATGACACTTCACCATATTTGGGCCGAAGGGAATGCATTGTGGAGTAGCAATTAGATGATGGGTTGCGAGAGTGAGAGAAGCTTAAACCCCAGTTTATGCGCCATTCCGTAAGGGACCGATTGGATCCAAATGTTTAATGCTCTGGTTAGAATTTATTCTTAATACTTTTCTCGTAGTTGCGGATGCTTGTGGGAGGGTTAATCATAAGTAGGAGGTTTGTTCAAGTAAGAACATCACCTAAGCACCGGTCCACCCACATACCAAACTATCAAAGTACCGAACACGAATTAAACCAACATGATGAAAGTGACTAGATGAAATTCCCGTGTACCCTAAAGAACACTTTTCTTATCATAAGAAACCGTTTTGGCCTGTCCTTTGTCTCAAAAGGATTGTGGTACCTTGCTGCACTTTTGTTACTACTATTGTTACTTGCTCGTTACAAATTATCTTGCTATCAAACTACTCTGCTACTTACAATTTCAACATTTGCAGACATTACCTTACTGAAAACCACTTGTCATTTCATTCTGCTCCTCGTTGGGTTCGACACTCTTACTTTCCAAAAGAGCTACAATTGATACCATGTACTTGTGGGTCATCCACAATAGAGTTTTTTTAGTTGTGTTATTTTAATTTGGTATGGGCCTGTCCCATCTGAATAGTTTTAGTTTTAGGGTTTACCTATATAAGCTAGTTGCCGACCACTGTAATAGGGGAATTGAATTTTCGAGTTAAGAATAGACAGGAAAAAGGTCCCGTATCGGGACGCCAATATCGCTTGTTTTGCTTGCCGATTCGCAAGAATTTGTTCTGCTATTTGTGGAGTAGATCTAATTGTTAGGAAACATAGCTTGCAATTTCAAAAAAAATCCTACGCTCACGCAAGATCTATCTAGGAGATGCATGGAAACGAGAGGGGGAGAGTGTGTCCATGTACCCTAGACCGAAATTGGAAGTGTTTGATAACGCGGTAGATGTAGTCGAACTTCTTCTTGTTTTGACCGATCAAGTACCGAACGTACGGCACCTCCGAGTTCTGCACACATTCAACTCGATGACATCCCTCGAACTCTTGATCCAGCAAACTGTCGAGGGAGAGTTCCATTAGCACGACGGCGTGGTGACGGTGATGGTGAAGTGATCCGCGTAGGGCTTCGCCTAAGCACTATGCGAATATGACCGGAGGCGTAAACTGTGGAGGGGGGGCGCTGCACACGGCTAACAATGTTTGTTGTGTGTTCTAGCTGTGCCCCCACATACATATAGGTTGGAGGGGAGGAGAGGCACCCAAGGGGGCGCCCCAAGTAGGAGGAATCATACTTGGGGTCCTCCCAATTCGGCCTCCTCCTTTTCCTATTCCTATATGGAGTAGGAAGGGAAGAGGGGGAAGGGGGAATCCTATTCCCTTTTTTCCTTTCCTCTTTCCCTTTTCTACTCCAATTTGGCCAGCCCATATGGGGGGGCGCACCAGCCCCTTAGGGGCTGGTATGTCCCTCTCTTGGCCCATTAGGCCCATATAGTTTGCCGGGGTAGCCCGGAACCCCTTCCGGTGACCAGATACGTACCCGGTACCCCCGGAACACTTCCAATGTCCGAATACTATCATCCAACATATGAATCTTTACCTCTCGATCATTTCGAGACTCCTTGTCATGTCCGTGATCTCATCCGGTACTCCGAACAACATTCAGTCACCAAATCACATAACGCATATAATACAAAATCGTCATCGAACGTTAAGCGTGCGGACCCTACGGGTTCGAGAACTATGTAGACATGATCGAGACACCTCTCCGGTCAATAGCCAATAGCAGAACCTGGATGCTCATATTGGTTCCTACATATTCTACAAGATCTTTATCAATCAAACCGTAATGACAACATACGGCATTCCCTTTGTCATCGGTATGTTACTTGCCCGAGATTCGATCGTCGGTATCTTCATACCTAGTTCAATCTCGGTACCGGCAAGTCTCTTTACTCGTTCCGTAATGCATCATCCCGCAACTAACTCATTAGTCACATTGCTTGCAAGGCTTATTATGATGTGCATTACAGAGAGGACCCAGAGATACCTGTCTGATACTCGGAGTGACAAATCCTAATCTCGATCTATGCCAACCCAAAAAACACCTTCGGAGATACCTGTAGAGCATCTTTATAATCACCCAATTACATTGTGATGTTTGATAGCACACAAGGTATTCCTCCGGTATCCGGGAGTTGCATAATCTCATAGTCAAAGGAATGTGTATATGACATGAAGAAAGCAATAGCAATAAAACTGAACGATCAATATGCTAAGCTAACGGATGGGTCTTGTCCATCACATCATTCTCCTAATGATGTGATCCCGTTCATCAAATGAAAACACATGTCTATGGTTAGGAAACTTAACCATCTTTGATTAACGAGCTAGTCTAGTAGAGGCATACTAGGGACACGGTGTTTTATCTATGTATCCACACATGTATCAAGTTTCCGGTTTATACAATTCTGTCATGAATAATAAACATTTATCATGATATAAGGAAATGTAAATAACAACTTTATTATTGCCTCTAGGGCTTATTTCCTTCAGTCTCTCACTTGCACTAGAGTCAATAATCTAGTTCACATCGCCATGTGATTTAACACCAATATTTCACATCTTTATGTGATTAACACCCATAGTTCACATCGCCATGTGACCAACACCCAAAAGGTCTACTAGAGTCAATAATCACATCGCTATGTGATTAACACCCAAAGAGTACTAAGGTGTGATCATATTTTCCTTGTGGGAGAAGTTTAGTCAACGGGCCTGCCACATTCAGATCCGTATGTATTTTGCAAATTTCTATGTCTACAATGGTCTACATGGAGCTACTCTAGCTAATTGCTCCCACTTTCAATATGTATCCAGATTGAGACTCAGAGTCGTCCGGATCAGTGTCAGAGCTTGCATCGACATAACTCTTTACGACGAACTCTTTGTCACCTCCATAACCGAGAAATATTTCCTTAGTCCTCTTTAGATATCTAAGGATAATTTTGACCACTGTCCAGTGATCTACTCCTGGATCACTATTGTAACCCCTTGCCAAAGTCATGGTAAGGTACACAATAGGTCTGGTATACAACATGGCATACTTTATAGAACCTATGACTGAGGCATAGGGAATGCCTTTCATTCTCTCTCTATCTTCTGCCGTGGCCGGGTTTTGAGTCTTACTCAACTTCATACCTTACAACTCAGGAAAGAACACATTCCTTGACTGATCTATTTTGAACTCCTTCAAAATCTCATCAAGGTATGTACTCATTGAAAGTCTTATCAAGCATCTTTATCTATCTCTATAGATCTTGATGCCTAATATGTAAGCAGCTTCACTGAGGTCTTTATTTGAAAAACTCCTTTCAAACACTCCTTTATGCTTTCCAGAAAATTCTACATCATTTTCGATCAACAATATGTCATTCACATATACTTATCAGAAAGGCTGTAGTGCTCCCTGTCGGTGTCAAAACTGGCAGATCTCGGGTAGGGGGTCCCGAACTATGCGTCTAAGGATCGAGGGTAACCTGAGGCAGGGGACATGATGTTTACCGAGGTTCGGGCCCTCTTGATGGAGGTAATACCCTACTTCCTGCTTGATTGACTTTGATGAGTATAGGGGTTACAAGAGTTGATCTACCATAAGACCGTAATGGCTAAACCCTAGATGTCTAGCATGTATGATTATGATTGCCTCTACGGACTAAACCCTCCGGTTTATATGGACACCCAAGGGGGCTAGGGTTGTACAGAGTCGGTTTACAGAGAAGGGAATCTTTATATTCGCACGCCAAGCTTGCCTTCCACGCCAAGGAGAGTCCCTCCGGACACTGGGGAAAGTCTTCCGTCTTGTATCTTCACGGCCCACCTGTCCAGCCCATGTTACATAGCCCGGACGCCCGAGGACCCAATAATCCAGTACTCCCTCAGTAGCCCCCGAACCAGTCTTCAATGACAATGTGTCCGGCGCACGGATTGTCTTAGGCATTGCAAGGCGGGTTCCTCCTCCGAACACTTCAAAGCATCTGAACCGAAGGACTATATTCGGCCCTTACATCTTCGGTCTTGGTAAGGTGCACTCTTCGAACAGCTCAGTTTTCATTAAATGTCGTACCCTTCGGCTTTTGTGCTCCCGTCGCCTCAGCTTCCATGTGGCAAACGAATACCAAGGGTCCAAGTGCTTTTATAGATAACCCCTTGACAACGTACGAAAGGTGCCTATTTAAGGAGATTAGATCTCAGATGCCATTCCACACCAAGCGAAAATCCTTCAAACTTGCCTTAAGAAACCACACAATCATGGCCAGCGCTCCCAGTTCTTCCTCCCGCCCCCACGGCCCTCAAAAAGGCGATTGGGAGAGCTTCTCTGTATCCCATGCCTAGCTGACCAAGCTCTAGGTGCATGGCTACCTCTCTCCCGTGGATCTAGTCCCTGTTCGGGTGGGATTAACTTCCCTTACGGGTGAAGCCCTGGCAGAAAATTTCCCGAATCCTTCAGCAGGGGAGCGGGTGTGCTTCGTTTCCTTTCTCTTAAGAGGCGTTGGATTTCCAATCCATCATTTCTCCGAGGTCTCCTGGAGTACTATGGCCTCCAACTGCACAATCTCACGCCGGGCTCCATTCTGCACATCGCAGGCTTCGTCGTTCTCTGCGAGCTGTTCCTAGGCTGCGAGGCCCATTTTGAGCTATGGAGGAAGCTCTTCTACCTCGTCCCTCGCTCCCAAAATGGATCCATATTCGAGGTGGGCGGCGCCGAAGTATGGCGCATAGCCGAGACGGGATACCTATCCGGCACTCCGAAGCAGGCATCCGAAGAGTGTCCCTCGGAGTGGTTTTATATAGAAGACATCATTCTCTCAGACCCAATCCGGCGTGGCCTACCGGAATTCTCCAATGCCCCGTTAAAGAAGCACCACAGCTGGCATCCCCGAAGCCTCGAGGAGGTAGACAGTGCGGAGGTTAAGATGCTGATGGACAAGATAAAAATACTCGCCCAATCCGGACTGTCCATAATTGAGGTCATGGCGATTCACATAACGCGATGTGTTCAGCCACTCCAATCCAGAGGACTCCCCATGTGGAACTTTAACGGGGAGGATGATAAATCTCGCTACAGGCGCAAGGGCCGAGACAACTTCGCCGCCCTGGCCGCCATGTTGGCTGATCTTTACAAAGGGGAGAAAGAGGAATTCGCTCGCCTCAAGTGCCGAGATGGCTTTTCCATGTACAACCCCCCTAGCTGGGTAAGCTCTCAATCCAGAACCTCACTTAATCTTCTTCCTGAGTCGCAATCAATCAAACTTAACCCGACCATTTTCAACAGGAATGGAGGAAGGCCACCGCGGGGATTTATAGCCCTGCTCTGCAGCCAGAGGACCATATTTGGGACCTGGATCCCAGATTCGAGGAGGATCCGGATATATTCGTGGAGCTCAAGGAGGGGGTCTTCTATCAGGCGAGCTACTAGGGCACAGAGGTGGCCATCGAAGCCGATTACCCCGGCCTTCTTCCTTCTTCCCATGTAAGTGCCCAGGGAGCGTCTCCTCCCAAAGAGTTTTCCCATCGCGCCTCACCCATTGCACTGTCTCGTGCTTCAAAGGGGTGGCGCTCGTCTCACCACGCCGCATCAAGATCGTCTCTTAAGAAGGGGACGCCGACACAAGGCGGATCTTCGAAAAGAAAGGTGGACGACAATACTTCTAAGCTCTGACCTTCATCAAAAAGGTACGGATTTTGATACACCCTGCGGCAAACATACCGAACTGCGACGTTTGCTGCTGTGCCATATTTCAGGAAGATCGTCCACCGGACTATATCTGGAGACCTCGCCGGACACACATCCACCAATCCAACCCGAACCCTGCCTCTAGGGCTAGAGTTGACATGGGTGCCATGCCGGATTGTCCTCTCTCCGATGATTCGGATAATGTATTTGTCACCAACTCCGAAGTGGAGAGTGCCATGAATCATCGGCGACGGAGGGCAGCTATGCGCGACCCTAATTTTACTAAAGAGGCATTCAATGCCTTCAGTTCGGCGGATGCATACATCCGAGCTGCTCGGGATGGGCTTGCTGGAGCTACTTACCAGCTTTCAAAGGATATGTGGGTAAGACCATTTTCTATAGATTTAATAGCCATGTACCCGTACCCCCGAGACTTGAAAATAGTTGAAGCAACTGATTTTAAGGATCGATGTATGATTAGGCACTTACAGAGAAGAACAACATGCTATCTCGGGAGTTGGAACATTGTCGGACCCAGCTAACTGTTGTTACCGCCTAACTGGAGAAGTCCAAGGAGGCACCGATTGGTAATGTCTCCTGCTGTCAGGAAAATATAATCGGGTGCCAGTCATGTTGAGGCAGATAAAACACTGTTGCATGTTATGATGGCAGGATCATCGGATCAGCTGGAAGAGAAATTAAAGGCAGCGCAGGCGGACAAAGAACATGCCGAAAGGCAAGAGGCCGCTGGTCAACGCGTACTGATGCTTACCAGGGATGAAAAGAACAAGCTGCAGGATGCCAACACTCAGCTCGGCGAAGAGTTGAAAGATGTGCGAGCCCAACTGGCAGGCGCCCTAAAGGAGAACAGAAAACTGAGAGGCGGCATATTCAGTATGCCTTTTAACTTACTGTCATACAGTTCACTAATGCGAATCCTAACAAGTTCATTTCTATAGGTTTTTTGACTGGGCGACCCGAAGAAGAGGTGTCCGAATTTCGAGGCGACCTGCTATAAGAGCTATCCAAGGTGCATGAGCGAGCGCAGAAGGCAATGAGGAACATTGCTAAGGCTTTATGGCTAGCTGACTCTCCTCCAGGGAGTATGGAGGAACTCGTTAATTTGTTCAAGGGAGCTCGGCGCCGTTTTGGACCGTGGAAGATATCAGCATGCCGAGAAGGCTGCTCGGGAGGCATGGGCCCTGGTGAAAACATGATACACCGGACTTGATCCAAATCATATGGCGCGGGTCGGACCTCGAGGATCCGATGGACAAGAAATCCTGGTCAGCCTGGTGTACGACCAAGTAAAGGAGGCCGCCAAATTTTCCCAAAAAGATTGTAGACTAGACAACCTGTTAGAGGGTCTAGAGGAAGAAGTTTTTGAGTCCAAGTAGCAATGTACTTTTATCGATAAACTTGTCTCCGTCCGAATTTGTAAAACGATTTTCATGGCAGACTTTCTGCTTCGACCTCCGAGAACCCTAGGTTTGGAGTGTTTCCGAATACTATACCGTAGGTAAACACCAAGATATGGTCGGAAACCAGGCAGTCCGATCATCGTTGCTTGAACAGACAAGTTGTATTTGGGGAGTTATGTTATATTACATTTGATTGTAAGAAACATCTTCCAGAGAGAATAGTTCCGTTAGGGGTTCCTTTCCCTGGGCTAGTATGCGGTTTTTGTGCATACCGAAGCTGTGATGCTAAAAAATCACAGTACGCGTTAATACTCTGGGGGTTTTGTATTGCCACGAGAGCAGTTCGTCTTTTGCTCACCGACCAATCATTCCCTTAAGAACGCTAGCTTTCGGCTTCACCCATCTGAGGTACATGTCCGGATGACCCGGCTATAACAATCGCAGAGGTGCTCCCTTTATGCCCTAGCCGAACAAGCGAGAACGTAGGGCATAAGCACAGGAGCCAGGCAACCCAGCTTGGCAAAAACGTAAGTCATAAAGGTGCATATAATGGTGAAGAAAAGACATATATGGATAGATAACACATATATACAGTGAGCTTGATGCTCGGAAAATAATAATAAGAATAAGCTTCTTGTGAAAAGAAGCCCCCAGGTATTGTGGGGTATGCACATTTGAGGATGTCTACCCCTCAGGTGTGCGGTTTATCTGAACACGAGCTATAAGTCGTATGGAAACGAGAGGAAAAAAAGGAAAACGGTAAAAGAGAGAAAAGAAGGAACGAGAAAAAGGTATATGTGGGGACTTAGGCGTAGAATCTTTGGAGCCTTGCACGTTCCATGGGTTTGGCTCCAAGTGATTGTCCGAAGCATTGCGAAGACGATAGGCTCCTCCAGTGAGAACTTCGTCTATAATGAAGGGACCCTCCCATTTGGGCTTGAGCTTGACCTTTTTATTTTCTGGTAGGCGTAAAACGAGTTCACCGACATTGTAGGTCTTTGCCCGTACTTCTCTGCTTTGGTATCGCCGAGCCTGCTGTTGATAGAATGCGGAATGGGCCTTCGCGACATCGCGCTCCTCCTCTAGGCCGTCCAAGTCGTCCTACCGATCGAGCTCGGCTTCTCTCTCTTCATACATGCGCACTCGAGGTGAATCATGAATAATGTCGCAAGGCAAGACCGCCTCCGCAACGTACACCATGAAAAAGGGTGTATATCTGGTCGTGCGATTGGGCATGGTCTGTAGCCCCCAGAGTACGGAATCGAGTTCCTCGACCCAGTGTTTGTCCAATTCTTGGAGAGATCGCACTAGTCTGGGTTTGATGCCGCTCATTATCATGTCGTTAGCACGTTCGACCTGACCGTTCGTCTGAGGGTGGTATATGGAGGCGTAATCAAGCTTGATGCCCAAATTGGCCCACCAAGTTTTTACCTCGTCGGCTGTAAAGTTAGAGCCGTTGTGAGTAATAATACTGTGCGGGACACCATAACAGTGTACAACGCCGGATATGAAGTCTATCACCGGTACAGCTTTCGCCGTTTTAACTGGTTTGGCTTCTATCCACTTAGTGAACTTGTCGACCATAACCAATAAGTATTTCTCCTTATGGCTTCCCCCTTTAAGAGGACCGACCATATCGAGCCCCCAGACCACAAAGGGCCAAGTAATGGGGATTGTTCGGAGGGCAGTGGGCGGCATATGGCTTTGATTAGGGAAAAGCTGGCATCCGTCGGTGCGCTGTACGAGGTCTTGTGCATCCGCCCGGGCTGTGGGCCAAAAGAAACCCGTGCGGAAGGCTTTACTTACAAGGGCCCGGGCTGCGGCATGATGACCGCCAAGACCAGCATGTATTTCAGCCAAGAGTTGTCATCCCTCTTCTTCGGAGATACATCGTTGAAGGACTCCGGTAGTACTTTTCTTGTACAGTTCTCCTTCGTGAACTTTGTAGGCTTTCGAACGTCGAACGATGCGACGGGCCTCAGTCTGATCCTCGGGGAGCTCATTCCTAGTGAGGTAGGCAAGGAAAGGCTCGGTCCACGGGGCAATTACAGCCAAGATTTCATGGGCCGATGGTGTTATTTCGGTGCCTGAGCCCCCGATGATATCGGGACTGTGCTCGGAATCGGGGGGTATGACCGGCTCTGGGTCGGTGCTCCTGTTCTCGTCCTTCCACACCACGGATGGCTTGAAGAGCCTTTCCACAAAGGTGTTAGGTGGGATGGGGTCGCGTTTAGCGCCCCTGCCAGCAAGGATGTCCACGGCTTGATTACTCTCTCTCGAGCCACGTGATGAAACTGGAGACCCTCGAACCGAGCTGATATTTGTAGTACGGCGTTGCGGTAAGCCGCCATCTTTGGATCTTTTGCATCGAAGTCTCCGTTTATTTGAGATATTGTAAGATTTGAATCCCCGCGCACCTCAAGGTGTTATATGCCCATGGAGACAGCCATCCGGAGACCATGCAATAGGGCCTCATATTCGGCTGCATTGTTAGAGTCTGCATTCAGTATTTGGAGCACATAACGGACTGTGTCTCCTGTGGGGGATGTCAAGACGACACCAGCCCCAAGTTCGGCTAACATTTTAGAGCTGTCAAAGTGCATCACCCAGTTGGAATACATGCCATACTCTTTAGGGAGTTTGGTCTCTGTCCATTCGGCGACGAAGTCAGCCAACACCTGAGATTTAATGGCTCGGCGTGGTTTGTACGTTATTTCAAATGGTAGGAGCTCAATGGCCCATTTGGCAATACTGCCGGTGGCATCCCGGTTGTTTATAATATCATTGAGTGGTACTTTTGAAGCCACCGTGATTGAGCACTCTTGGAAGTAGTGCCGCAGCTTGCGGGATGCCATAAAGACCGCATATGCTATCTTCTGATAATGCGGGTATCGGGATTTGCATGGTGTAAGGACCATCGATACATAGTATACTGGTTTTTGGAGTGGGAATTTATGTCCCTCCTCCTCTCGTTCGACGACGAGCACCGCACACACCACCTGGTGAGTTGCCGATATGTAAAGCAGCATTGGTTCGCCGACGTTTGGTGCGGCCAGGATGGGGTTGCTTGCTAGCAAAGTTTTTATTTCCTCCAGTCCAGCTGTTGTAGCCTCCGTCCACGCAAAGTGGTCGGTGCGTCAGAACAGGCGATACAATGGCAATGCCTTTTCTCCTAATCTGGAGATAAAGCGGCTCAAGGCTGCCACACACCCGACTAGTTTTTGGACCTGTTTGAGGTCAGTTGGTTTTGCCAATTGTGACAGGGCTCGGATTTTGGCTGGGTTTGCTTCGATTCCTCTATTGGAGACAATAAACCCGAGCAGTTTGCCGGCGGGGACGCCAAAAACACACTTTTCCGTATTGAGCCTTATGTCATATGTTCAGAGGTTGTCGAATGTGAGGCGTAAGTCGTCCACCAATGATTCAACATGCTTGGTTTTGATGACTACGTTATCTACATATGCCTCCACAGTCTTGCCGATTTTCTTTTCCAGGCATGTTTGAATCATGCGTTGGTAAATGGCGCCGACGTTTTTGAGTCCGAAAGGCATAGTGTTGAAGCAGAAAGGCCCATATGGGGTGATGAATGCCGTTGCGGCTTGGTCGGATTCCTTCATTTTAATTAGATGGTATCTGGAGTATGCGCCGAGGAAACACAGCGAATCGTGTCCCACGGTCGCATCGATAATTTGGTCGATGCGAGGTAGTGGGAAGGGGTCCTTAGGGAAGGCCTTGTTAAGGTCTTTGAAATCGACACACAGGCGCCAGGATTTATCCTTCTTTGGTACCATGACCAGGTTTGCTAGCCAGTTCGGATGTTTGATCTCCCTGATAAACCCGGCTTCGAGTAGCTTGGCTAGCTCCTCCCCCATAGCCTGTCGTTTGGGTTCGGAAAATCACCGGAGTGTTTGCTTGACCGACTTATATCCTTTTAGTATGTTGAGACTATGTTCTGCCAGCGCGCGTGGGATTCCTGGCATATCCGAGGGGTGCCAGGCGAAGATGTCCTAGTTTTCGTGCAAGAACGCGCGTAATGCGGCGTCTACCGTCGGGTCCAACTGTGCCCCAATGGAAGTTGTTTTCTTGGGATCCGTCGGGTGGACTTGGAATTTGACTATTTCGTCTGCTGGCTTGAAAGAGGTGGATTTGGAACTTTTATCAAGGATTACGTCGTCCCTATCCACTGTGGAACGCAGTGCGGTGGGTTCCTCGGCCGCTAGGGCTTCGGATAGTGCCTCCAAGGCCAGGGATGCGGTTTTATTTTCAGTGCGGAGTGCTATGTCCGGATCACTGGAGATAGTGATAACACCATTGGGCCCGGGCATTTTGAGCTTCATATACCCGTAATGGGGATAGCTTGAAAGCGTGTGAATGCGTCTCGCCCTAACAAGGCATGATATCCGCTGTTAAAAGGAGCCACCTGGAAGATTATCTCTTCGGACCTATAGTTTTCTGGTGTGCCAAATACCACATCCAGCTTAAATTTCCGCGAGCATCTTGCTTCCCTGCTGGGAATGATTCCCCTAAAAGATATATTGCTCTGCTCAATGCAACTTCTGTCCATTTGCATTTTATTGAGCGTGTCCTCGTAGATGAGGTTCAATCTGCTGCCACCGTCCATTAGCACTTTAGTGAGCCAAAAACCGTCCACAATTGGGTTGAGGACCAGAGCGGCTGGTGCCCGGACTGAGCGGGATCTTGGTTCGTCATCGGCATTGAAAGTGATTGCCGTATCGTTCCAAGGGTTTATTGCAGCTACATGGTAGACATCGGCAAGGTCGCGAAGCGCCCGTTTGCGTCGTTTATTTGATGAGAAGGTCTCGAAGACTGTGAGTACTTCAGGATCGTGTTCCGAAGAGTACTGTTTTGGTGTAGTGTTGGTGAGGATACCCTCGCCGCTCTTGGCCACCTACCGGAGTATCCAACATGCCCGCAGGCTGTGCGTTGGTTCGGTATTTGGCATCATGTGTATTTGACAGGGCCTGTCGAGCCATTCTTCAAAGACAATTATGTGTCCCGTAAAGGGCTTGATTTTCTTGTCCACGGGATGATGATTAGGTGCCCCGCGAGGGTGCATCCTTTTTGTCCGCCCGGATATGGCTTGAAGGCCTGCGGTTCCCAGCGGGCTGTCTGAGTTTTCCAGGCGCTTTCCATTGCGCAGTACTTCTATACTATGTGCGCCAAATCTGTGAAGTGTAGAACGCGATGGTGATTGAGGGCATTAAGGATTCCCTCGTCCGTACAGTTGTTGCGAAATACTGAAATTGCGTCATCATCGCAGCAGTCTTTTATCTTGTTTCTAACAAGGAGGAATCTAGCCCAAAAGTGATGGACTGTCTCCCGAGGCTGCTGCCGCACATACATTAGGTCGCATATGTCCGAAGGGCCGAAGTTGCTTCGAGAATATTGCTTGTGGTGGGTGGGCGGGCTCATATTCGCACCCTAGCCCACTGTGGAATCCGGAGTTTGAAGAATTTCCAAGGTTACCAGCCCAGGATCCGGAGTGTCGGGGGAGTTCTCGGGCTTAACGTCCGATTTTGTGTTCAGAGTACAGGGAGTGTCCTCTCGAGGGTGGGTATCTGGTTCTCCGGCCTCAGAAATCCGAACATAGTTGGTTCTCAACGTAGGAGAGGAGTTATTTTTGTCAGCCTGTTCCTCCACAACCGCTACCTGATGGGTGATTGGTGGAGATTTAATTTCTCTCTGATCGGGTTTAAGCCTGATCCGATCGTAGTCAGTTGAGACCCCTCGGGAAGCGATGCGATCTAGCAGCTCGTTCAAAGATGATAGATCTGCCGGATCATTCTTGTCGGAGTATTCGGGGCTGATACGAAGAGGATATTCGGCGGACTGAGGGGTTGCCTTTGGCATAACGGCTGAACGGGCACCCACGGTGAAGTCACCGAGTCGGAGGGTTTGCCCTGAAACTAAGGCTCCTTTGGAATTGAAATCGTCCTTGATGACAAGACGAGTCATCGATCCTCCTGTCGACGGCATAGTGGAACTCTCAATGAAAGCACCAATGTCGGTGGCAGATCTCAGGTAGGGGGGCCCAAACTGTGCATCTAAGGATCGAGGGTAACAGGAGGCAGGGGACACAATGTTTACCCAGGTTCGGGCCCTCTTGATGGAGGTAATACCCTACTTCCTGCTTGATTGACTTTGATGAGTATAGGGGTTACAAGAGTTGATCTACCACGAGATCGTAATGGCTAAACCCTAGAAGTCTAGCCTGTATGATTATGATTGCCTCTACGGACTAAACCCTCCGGTTTATATAGACACCGAAGGGGGCTAGGGTTGTACAGAGTCGGTTTACAGAGAAGGGAATCTTTATATTCGCACGCCAAGCTTGCCTTCCACGCCAAGGAGAGTCCCATCCGGACACGGGGGAAAGTCTTCCGTCTTGTATCTTCACGGCCCACCAGTCCGGCCAATGTTACATAGCCCAGACACCGGAGGACCCCATAATCCAGGACTCCCTCACTCCCACTCACTTTCTTGTAAATACAGGCTTCACCGCAAGTCTGTATAAAACTATATGCTTTGATCAACTCATCAAAGCGTATATTCCAACTCCGAGATGATTGCACCAGTCCATAAATGGATCGCTGGAGCTTGCACACTTTGTTAGCACCTTTAGGATCGACAAAAACCTTCTGGTTGCATCATATACAACTCTTCGTAAGAAATCCATTAAGGAATGCAATTTTGACGTCCATTTGCCAGATTTCATAATCATAAAATGCGGCAATTGCTAACATGATTCGGACAGACTTAAGCATCGATACAAGTGAGAAAATCTCATCGTAGTCAACACCTTGAACTTGTCAAAAACCTTTTGCGACAATTCAAGCTTTGTAGATAGTAACACTACCATCATCGTCCGTCTTCCTCTTCTAGATCCATTTATTCTCAATGGCTTGCCGATCATCGGGCAAGTCCACCAAACTCCACACTTTGTTCTCATACAGGGATCCTATCTCATATTTCATGGCCTCAAGCCATTTTGCGGAATCTGGGCTCATCATCGCTTCCTCATAGTTCGTAGGTTCGTCATGGTCTAGTGACATGACTTCCAGAACAGGATTACCGTACCACTCTGGTGCGGAACATGCTCTGGTTGACCTACGAGGTTCAGTAGTAACTTCATCTGAAGTTTCATGATCATTATCATTATCTTCCTCTCTTGTTGGTGTAGGAATCACAGAAACGGTTCTCTGTGATAAGCTACTTTCCAATTCGAGACAAGGTACAGTTACCTCATCAAGTTCTACTTTCCTCCCACTCACTTCTTTCGAGAGAAACTCCTTCTCTAGAAAGGATCCATTCTTAGCAACAAAGATCTTGCCTTCGGATCTGTGATAGAAGGTGTACCCAATAGTTTCTTTTGGGTATCCTATGAAGACGCACTTCTCCGATTTGGGTTCGAGCTTATTAGGCTGAAGCTTTTTCACATAAGCATCGCAACCCCAAACTTTACGAAACAACAACTTAGGTTTCTTGCCAAACCATAGTTCAAACGGTGTCGTCTCAACGGATTTAGACGGTGCCATATTTAACGTGAATGCAGCTGTCTCTAATGCATAACCCCAAAATGATAGTGGTAAAATGGTAAGAGACATCATAGATTGTACCATATCTAATAAAGTACGGTTACGACATTCGGACACACCATTACGCTGTGTTGTTCCAGGTGGCGTGAGTTGTGAAACTATTCCACATTGTTTTAAATGAAGGCCAAACTCATAACTCAAATATTCGCATATGTGATCAGATCGTAGAAACTTTATTTTCTTGTTATGATGATTCTCCACTTCACTCTGAAATTCTTTGAACTTTTCAAAATGTTTCAGACTTGTGTTTCATCAAGTAGATATACCTATATCTGCTCAAATCATCTGTGAAGGTCAGAAAATAACGATATCCACCGCGAGCCTCTACACTCATCGGACCGCATGCATCGGTATGTATTATTTCCAATAAGTCATTGGCTCGCTCCATTGTTCCGGAGAACGTAGTTTTAGTCATCTTGCCCATGAGGCATGGCTCGCAAGTATCAAATGATTCATAATCAAGTGATTCCAAAAACCCATCTGCATGGAGTTTATTCATGCGCTTTACACCAATATGACCTAAACGGCAGTGCCACAAGTATGTTGCACTATCATTATCAACTTTGCATCTTTTGGCATCAATTTTATGAATATGTGTATCACTACGATCGAGATTCAATAAACCATTCACATTGGGTGTATGGCCATATAAGGTTTTATTCATGTAAACAGAACAACAATTATTCTCTGACTTAAATGAATAACCGTATTGCAATAAACATGATCAAATCATATTCATGCTCAACACATACACCAAATAACATTTATTTAAGGTTCAACACCAACCCCGAAGGTAGAGGGAGTGCGCGATGGGAATCGTATCAACCTTGGAATTACCTCCAACAGACATCGTCACCTCATCTTAACTAGTCTCTGTTCATTCTGCAACTCCCGTTTTGAGTTACTAAATTTAGCAACTGAACCGGTATGAAATACCCAGGGGTTGCTATGAACACTAGTAAAGTACACATCAATAATCTGTATATCAAATATACCTTTGTTCACTTTGCCACCCTTCTTATCCGCCAAATATTTGGGGAAGTTTCGCTTCTAGTGACCATTTCCTTTGCAGTAGAAGCACTCAGTTTTGGGCTTGGGTCTTGTTGGTACACACGGTACGCTACGCTAGTGCCAAATAAAATTTTCTACCGTGCACCGAAGATCATTCTGCTGGAAATAGATTACGAGATCGGGTTTACCACTAGACGCGCAGTCACCGCAGCGGAAGTAGAGTTGGTGATGCGTGTAGTCGATCTCTCAGCCCGTCTCCTCCTCACGTTGCCGATCTCCCGCGAACAGCGAAGACCCGCGAACGGTGATCTCCGCGAACGGCACCTCGCGGTTCCCTCGAACGATTCGTCCAAGCACCGCAGATGCGATGCCTCCAAGGTATCTACATGTACGGGGGGCAGCGTCGAGCGGCGGACTGCTAGGTCCGATCGCGCGGCATGGGTGTGGGGAGTGGCGGTGGTTAACCAGGGTTCGATTGGATCAACCCTAAGTGGTGCGCCCATTCCCCTTCATATAGACCTCCGAGGTGGGCTCAACACTTGATCCCACTAGGAGTCCACATCCATTTTCCACTCGGATCCAATCCGAATGGGATGCAACCCCTTAAGTGTGCGACCCTATAGGTTCACGTACGCATGGACACGACCAAGTCGATAGTTGGTAGCCGCTCCTAGCAGAACGTGCCAACTCCCATGTGTCCATAAAGTCATTTGACGAACCTCGACAATGTGTCATATGCAACATTCCTTTTGCCTCACAATATTTGTTGTCCATCTCAAGGCGAGTACTTGTCACCCTTGCGATAGCTCGACCTCTCTTCTCGAAACTGTGATACAGATTCCCGAACTAGGTTAACACTTAACCCAAGTCGTATGGCCATGCTTTCTGAATCTGATCACTCGAGAGGGCCCAGAGAATATCTCTCCAAATAGGAGGGGCAAATCCCATCTTGGTCAACCATGTCTCGCGGCATGTCTCACCACTCACCCGAAAGCTACCTTTATAACTACCCAGTTACACTACAAAAAAAATACACTTCCGTGATGATACGTGTTTGTCACAGTAGGTCGCGTTTTTTGTCATGCATGTACATCCATGACAATTTTATGACAGAATCAAGATAGTCATACCTGTGTTGTCGTAGAAGTGTTCCATGGCATTACCAAAATTATCATCACAGAAGTGTCCACTTCCATGACGATAAATCGCGCGTCACAGAAGTGCTTTCGTCAAGGGTGACCGACACGTGGCATCCACCTTAACGGAACACCGTTAAGCTATCGGGTTCGGTTTTGGATCCGATAACCCGCTAACAGCCCCGACCAATGGGGATTTTCCACGTGTAAAATCATCATTGGCTGGAGGAAACACGTGTCAGCTCACCGTTGGGACAGATGTCATCCACTCATTGGACCGAAGGCGCCTATGATACATCGACACGTGGCACGGCCGAATAGAGGCCCATTCCTGTGAAAATGCCGGCCCGTTTGACTTGGTCAAAAGGTGGCGGGCCGGCCCACGGAAAGCCTATTAACGGCCTGTTCGCATATAGCCCATTTACACCCCGCTAACCCAGGGCCCGTTACGACCTATCCGAATTAGGCGCAGTAGCGTCATGTGGGCCGTCCAATATGATTCCAGCCCATTTTAAGTTCCGGCCCATGTATGGCCCATGACATCTTTCGACCCATATGAGGCCCTTTGTAACTCTTGGCCCATTAACGGCCCGTGGTGAAACTGGCCCGTAATGAACAGTGAATCACTTTATACCCATTAGCGGCCCATTAATCCATTGGGCCATTTGCAGCCCATGTTATCTTTCGGCCTTCTCAGGGCCCATTTATTCTTGGGCTCATTTCCAGCATTCGGTTACTTACGGCCCGTTACTGCCATTTTTTGCTTGTGGGCCAAATTTAGCCCGTGGTTACACTCGGCCCGTTTGTGGCCCGTTAATACGTTGGGCCGTTTCATAGTGTCATCAAATACGGCCTATTAACGACGGGCCGTTATGGTCGGCCCCTGAACGGACGACTCCAACTCTAGCCCGTTTACGGCCATAATGTGGTCTGTTTTTGGCCCATGTTTGGCCAATCGATCATACAGCCCGTCTAAGGCCCATTGATGATACGACCCGTAGAAGGCCCATTGTTTCTACGGACCGTAGAAGGCCCATTATTTCTATGGACCGTAGAAGGCCCATTGTTTCTGCGGCCCGTAGGAAGCCCAGTGTCACTACAGTAAATATGTAGCCCATGGCCTGTTAAAGGCGGGAAACTACTATAGGTTTAGACCTGCTAATGATCCAAGATGATTATAGGCCCACGTTTTGGCCCATATGAGTAACGGGCCGGCCTGAAGACCGATAACACTGAGATCCACTGAACCTTCCGGCCTAAATTACCACATACCGACCAAAGATTAAACCTAGACTATACAAGAAAGAAATTATGACATATTACATCCACTGGGAATCAAAGTTCGCTACCGGTGATAATAAAGCGCAACATAACCGCGAATTACATACACCGGGCATCAAAGGTCGCCACCAGTGCATATAAACGCGCCGACAAAAGAATATACAAAACTGAGAGCACTTCAAAAGGCACTAGACCTGGCAAGCTCGGGCCCCGCAAGCAGCCGAACAAGCTGATGAGACCTCAGTTGTGTCAACGATAGATGCTTCATCCCTAGCTGTATGGCACCATAGTGCACAAGGCAGTCCCCTGACATCTTCATTACATCTTTGACTTCAAGTCAGAGCTGAGCTGAAGCAAGCCTTTCCGCTTTAAGTTGAGACTGAAGAAGTCGAACTGATTGAGGCAGCGACTGCATAGAGGTTGTCTCACACCTGCTCGTGAGTAGCTTCAACTCACTGTCTTCATCAAGACATGACCTTGGGGTCATCTCGCTGTCCTCATGATGGTTTGGCTCACTATCTTTCCTAAAGTTCTACCTGGCACAAGAAATACGACTCTGAAAGAGAAACAAGGAGACACGTAACAGTTTTCACAATTATGTAAGCAAATAAATGGATCTGTTCTGCATAAGGAACATGTTTTTACAACTACAATTTAAAACTGGTAGTTGTTGCAAACATCCAATCAGATGTAAACAACAGTGGAGGAAATGATGCCTATCTAAATCTATACTAGAACAAAGTTTGAAGGCTTGAGAAGGATGAACTTACATTACGTGCTAACACGGGCTGGGCAAAGCCCTTCTCCATGTTGATGGAAAGATAATTCAATAAATTCCCCAAAGAAAATTCTTCATAAGCGTTGTCGTTATTCTACATTTTGCGAAGAGTAAATAGATCAAATAATATTGGAAGAAATAGAGGATAATGAAGCTCAGGTGCAGACTGATGATACCTAATCAAATAGCAATTAATTAAGTACAGCATTACAAGGCAAAATGTACTGACAAAAGGAATGCAGACATCAACGTGTGGAGTGGCATTGGCTTTATTCAACATTTTGGTAAGAGTAAATGTAGATATGATAATTTGGAGAAAGTGGAGGGCAGGGCAGATAAGATGCAGAGTAATGCTAGACAATCAACTATCTCGCGATGCATGTACAGTAATACCACCACCGTCCGTTATTAGTTGTCGCTCAAATGGATGTATCTAGCACTATTAAGTTCTAAATACATCCAATTGATCAACAATTAATTCGATACAGAGGGAGTACATGACAACAGGTAGTTACATGAGCAATCCAAAAATTCATAACCATTTTGTTAATTCTACATTTATCTAAGAGTAAATATAGATCTTATAATTTCAAGCAAAGGGAGGATAAAGAAGCGAACATTTACAGTGATGCTACATAATCAAACAGCAATGAGTGTAAGTATGCTGACAAAGGGCAAGAGGTACTGACAAGAGCAATGCAGAGCCCAATATTGTCGTGAGGTCCTATGATCCTTTGAGCAAGTAGATTCATCTGAAATTAGTTCTCATACATGAGAGAAGGTAAGGCACATGCAGAAATTTAGGAGTTCCAATTTTGAATTGATATCATAGACAGTACCTGACGCTGTCAGCAGTTCTCATAGGGGTTTGGCCACTGGAGTAGGGGTAAAGTCTGTTACAGTTGGGCCTGTGTTTTCTGTGGCTGCTGATCTATCTGATTTAACAGGTATCACTACCTTTTCCAAATACCTAGTTTGTACTCCCTGAGGATCTGCAATCACCCTCTTCCTTTTGGACATCTATTACGGAAGAAAATATTTGACTGGAAAAACATAGTATGACGACACATGGAATAGGTACAGAAAATGGATAGGTATGGCATATACTCATATATGATGCTTAAACTAAGGAGATGGTGTAACAAAGTAGAAGTAATGCAAGAGGTCAGATGCAAAATATGTGCGACCAATACAACCTTGCCAAGTTAGAGCATGCACCTTGATGGGTGAATAAGATAGGCCATCCTCCACCATGCCAAGTTTGTTAGCCAATGGATTGTTCCTCAATATTCCTCTCGTGCGCCCATTCTCATATTCATTTAGATAATGTTCAATATCTGACATGCATGAAAACATAAAAACAATTGAGATTATCTTTGTAATGCAGAAGTGATTCTAATCCAATACTTCCTCCCTGTGAACCCCTTTGTGCTATCTCTGCAATTCTTCTAAGAGGTGCCATGCATGCTGTAATTTGGTGTGTGCATTAATATAATGTGGCCTACTACTCAAAATATGAGAGCTCCAGAAGTGATGATACTTCGCAGATGACAGCTTCAACATATAGTAAAGAAGAACAAGTCAACCTGACGTGACAGATTCAAAATATACTAAGGGAGAATAACTCGACCTGACCAGTCGACCGCAAGAGAAGAGGATCATCTTAAAGAACAGCAGAAGAGCAAGCAGATTGAAGATATTACAAGTCTTTCTATACAATGTCGGTTGGCCACCCATGATGAACCAGAGCGCACAGAGAAATACTATTCCTTCCGGTCTGTCCATATGTGGCTCACATGCATTTCGAAACTAAACTAGGAACATTTAGCTGACCAATTAAACATCTCTCAGTTTTACTAATATCAGCATAATATCAGATTTGAATTTGTACAACTAAGCTTCTTTAGCCCGATGGGTGGAGCAGTGCTATTATGACACGAACCACGTAGGCTGATCGTGGTCATCATAAAATGGGGAAACCGTAAGCATGATGAGTATAGTGTTGACCGTGGCAGTGGGATGGCAGATCTGAAGCTGCAAACCGCACAAAGGGTAGTTAGCAACCGATATTTGCTTTGAAATAACAACTAAGATTTTGTATGGACAAGAAAGTACAGTCAACAAGTGACAAAGAAATGCAATTCTGCTGTCTCTCTATATGTCGCGACATGCATTTGGAAACTCAAGTGGGACCTTTAGCTAACCAATTAAATATGTCTGTTAACTAATATCAGTATCATATCACAATCATATTTGAACAACTAAGCTTTGGAATTTTGAGTGCTGTGTTGTTTAGCTTGAAGGGTGGAGTAATGCTAGTATGACAGAAAGCACCTACGCAGATCATAGTAGAGTAGATAAAAGGGGAAAACCCTAAGCATCAAGAGTAAAATCAGGAAAGTGGAACTAGCTGGACCAGTGGGTGGCGCACATGCTTTTCGAAACGAATATAGGAACATTAGGTGACCAATTAAACATTCTCTATTTTAGTAATATGAGCATCATATCAGATTCGTATTTCAACACGTAAGCTTTGGAATTATGAGTGGCATGTTGTTTCGCTTGATGGGTTGAGTTCTTGAGGAGAAGTGCTAGCACGACACGAAGCAGTGAAGCACCTACGATGATGGTAGTGAATATAAAGGGGGGAAACCATAAGCTTTACGAGTATAGTGACCGTGACATGGCGGATCTGAAGGTGCAAACCGGACAAAGCTACTTCGCAACCAATGTTTGCATCAACTAGCCACTACGATTTGGTATGGACAAGAAAAGTATAGTAAACAATTTAAGATCTATTTTCCGGGTGAGATCAATAACTTAAGCACATATGGAAGAGTACCACCTCTCTTGCGACGCCGTGTAGGCCCCTGCTGATACGTTGAGGGTGCTGCGGGTGCAATGTCTGTCGGCGGTGGGGAAGAAGACTTTAGATGGCAGATGGCCGGGTTGGGGGATAAATCCTGTTGCCGTGGACGAGGCGGGTGTAGGAGCGGCAACGTCAAAGTGGACGACGGCGCCGATGAAGCGAGACGACGCGATGAAAGGATCCTGGTCTGGTGCCGTGGATGAGAGACGTCCATCTCTTATAGTGGACGATGGGGTAGGGGTAGCGGCTCTGGCAAGGTGGAGGATGGGGTGCCGGACGGAGGAGGATGGCCGCAGTGGGGAGGTTGTCATGGCGCCGACCGTGTATGAATGGGGAAATGGAGGGGAGGGGGATCTCAAACTTTGGGATGCGCTTGTCTAAAATGTGGCAAAGTTACGAACTTATCCCCCGTTTAAAATTTCGGACATCACGTCGGTTGGGGATAGGATGGTAATCTCGCATCTCCCAAATATTTGCCGGTAACGATTACGGGCGAGGAGAGGGTGTTTTGATGCCCACGGTTGGCGCCCACGGTGTATGAACGGGGCTGACAGGTAGGGCGGTTGCATCACGTCTGAGGGAAGTTACACATCTGCCCCTATTTAAAATATTAGCCTACATCGATTTCGGACGAGGAGAGTTTGTTTTGCCGCCCACCGTGGATGAATGGGGAAATGGAGGGAGAGACACATGTCTTTCGGACGAGCTTGAATCAAATGTGTTTTGCCGCCCACGTTTGGCGCCCACCATGTCTGAATGGGCTCAGAGGCCGTCGTGTCACGTCTGATTGAAGTTACTATTCTACCCCTATCGACAGCAGTGTAAATTCGGTCGATAAGGATGTCAAGTGTCAGGGGTAGACAGTAATTTCCATCTTGCAAACACTTGCTTCGGGCAGCCCACAAATGATAGTGGGCGTTTAGCCGCTTCGTTCAAAACTTGGGAGAATTAGCATTCACGTTTGCCCTGGGCCCTGGCAACTAAATCCAAATCCAATTTTTATTCGATTACGAATATCCACAGGTAATTCTACGTTTTGTTATTTTTTTCTTCAAAACCACAACAAAGATTTATTCCACCTTTATATATGATTATGATTTAGAAATGCCGTGATCTTCGAATTCAGTAGGTTGGATACACTTTGAGTCAAACAGTTATTTCATCTAATACAATATGCTCACACGAAAAAAAGTTCACCTTATGTCAATCATACAAGTACTAAGGATTACCTCGCCTAAAAAATTCGGATCATTACAACACATGGACAACATAGGGGGACTTACAACGTAATCCATTCAGAGACATGACACAACATGCAAGTACAATAATCTAATGACAATTTCAACTGCTATCTAAAGAAGATCTGGGATTACCCTGGGCTTCAGATAGCAGAAGCAGCAGGACCTCCTCCGTCTTCAAATGCAACATCCTTAGTTCCTCCAATTCTTGGGTTGCTTGCATAATGCGTGCAGCTAATTGCATAATGTCCAGCTTCACGATCGAGATTACCTCATTCATGCCAGCCACACCATCTCTTTCTGCCTCTAGTAGAGCCTCATGAACTATAATATCGGTGCTCAGACTGCGCTCCGGCGGTGTTGCCTCTGAACTGCTACCATCTGGTAACATGGATGGCACACTGCTTCCACAAATAGATTCTGGGGTTGTACATTGTGTCCTAGTGTGAACGGCATCCTGAAAGGTTTTCGCTGGACATAAGTAAGAGATAGTTATCGCATGATCCACGCAGTAAGCTTACATGGTAAACGACATACGAATTATTGCCGAGCATGGCAAGCTACATTTAAATGGTTCTAAGCAGCATCAGCCGAAAATAAATTAAAATGGTAAGATGAAACTAGGGATGTAAGTGGCAAATAAACGACATCTGCCAGTCCCATCTAGTTAGTTTTTGCTAGCTCCCTGGTTCATTTTCCTCAAAAAACAAAAACTCTTTTGAACTATCATACCACTAGTGGACTTTAATCGGGATTAAACGGGACCCAGTTGACATTCCTAGTTGAAAGGGAGTGTACCACCGCTATATTTAAGTTGCCAAGGCATCTAAGCAGTTGAAATAATCTGAGAAAGCACTTAACAGTGTGGCCTCATATAAACTACGAAGACAGTCTTGTGATGAAGTTCAGAGGAAAAGTTAAGGACTCAAATGAACTAGGCATGCATTTCTTTACGATAGTAAAACAGGCACTGCTGACATATTGGCCAACTTAGGTATAGCGTAACAAGTAACAGACAAGCATTCGAATCAAGCAATACAGTAAAGCAGACAACTGAACTATTTGTTATTCTGTAGGATTACAGGTTGAGGGCATAAGCCAAGAAAGCAGCCCACACGCATTACATTTCACATGTACTAAAACACACTGGCTTACCATATGTTGCTGTGAAGCCTCGCTGCTGTTGCAATGTTCTTTGAAGATATCGTCAGCATCCCGTGGTTGCAAATCTACTTGTTGTAGTTTATTCTGCACCCTCTATTTAGGTAAAATTAATTTTAATCGCATGCACTGGTTCGAATTGATCATCAATGGTTCATCTAAACTAATGAAAGAAAGGTGTGTGCATACACGACAATATATCTGCTTCCCTCTATTTTTATGCTTGTTCGACGTGCCAGCCCCAAAAGAACAAATATTTTGCTTGATGGGGTTGGCAGCTCCATAATTAATAGAAGCATCAAATTAGTCATGCAACTTGGTAAGATCAAGAACACACAAAAAAGTAATGAACAGAGGCTCATAGCAGTGATGTAATAGCTAGCGTCAGCAAATGTAGGGTAAAACAAACAAAAACCAGCGGAACCACATGCTAGTTTGCTGATGTGTAATTAAGCATAGAGAACATGAAGCAGTCTAATGGAACCAACAGGTGGCATCAGAACAACACCATTATCAGAAATATAGCATGCAAGAAGTAAAATAGTAGGCAGTGATATCTAGGAAGTACAGTAATACTTAGGACAAAACTAAAGCATAATAACTATATGTGCACTGGTATGTAATTTAGCACATGTAACATGTTCACTGCCAGAAGTATGGCCCTACAGGTGCAAGCAGAATAACGTGTCTCATGAAAAACTGAATGATGCCCTGAAGAAATTCAAAGGTGCGGTGCTTATGCTAAGAAAGTGAACGTAGGCGCCGCTCGTTGGATAATAGTACCCGATTCTCGGTGGCGTATGGGTATCGTTGGCATACTTGATAGCTAAGGATCATCGATGGTGCTCGTGTTGCGGTTGAGTTTGGGCCGGCTGTCGCCATCGCTGAAGCGGCTCCGGTGCTACGGTTGCGGCGCATGTCGACATACAAGAAAGCTCATCTGTGGTAAGTGAATAGTTGCACGATAAAGAGAAAAACTGAAGGAGTACAGATCGAAAAAACCTGATGAGGCTGCAGCGTCGGTAAAGCAGGGCCGGTGGAGTTGAATATGGCGTCCGTGGAGCGGGTCCGATGCAGTGGACGAAGGCTTCGGTGGGCGCGTTGTACAGTGCTTTCGATGAGGCGGATCTGTTGCGGCGGACGAGGGCTTGTATGAAGGGCCAGCGAAGGGACGGACGAGGGAGTCAGTGAAGGGCCTACACTGTGGTGGACGAGGGCGCCGGTTAAGCAGATCCGGTGGGGTGGACCATGATGGCGGTCAAGGAGATCTGGAGCGGTGTACAAGCCAGTCGCTGAAGCGGCTCCAGTGAAGTGGTGAGTTGGCAGTTGGGGGTTCCAAGGTGCAGAAGGTAGATTCGTCGGGGTGTGAGGTCCACCACTGCGGCGGAGGACTAGATTTGGCGGCTTGCCGTGGTTGGGGGGGGAGGGGAGGGGAAGGGGAGGGGCTCTGGGGAAGAATGTTGGGGAAAAGAGGGGAAAACAATGGAGTTACCAAAGCAGCCCTTTTCCGTTCATGTGGCAGGGGTAAAACAGGAATATCGCAGGGCTAAACTTTCGGGCGCAAGATATTGCGATGTGAGCGGGAAGTTTGAAAGCTTTTGGCACCTGAAATTATATTCTGCTCTTGTACGGCCGACTATGATATCATGGCCGAGAATTTGTTTGTTTTGCACGCAAAAAAAGTGCAAGTTTTGAAAATCAATGTCTCCAACTCGAAACTTAGATTGTCCATTCAATTCAAATATGGATCATTGAGCTACTACAAGCAAATACCATCATATGGTCCAATTCAAATGAAATTCCAAATGTGTTTATCCTAAATATGATGACAAAAGCAAAAATGTGTATGTGTATGAATAAAGTGGATGATTATAAAGTTTGAACATGCCCGTGTGTGTATATCTCTAGGTTTGATATATGAATTTGAAATCATGAAATCCCGGCTTAAAAATGTACCTCTGTTTAAATAAATTACAAAAGCTAATGATGGAGTCAAATTCCAAAATTCCTATCTTAGGTTTGTAATTCTGGTACATCAAAGTATATCGCAGGGCTAAACAAATTGGTCAACCTTGAGTGCACACACTATTGACCATGTATATCTCAATTACGCTAAAGTCCCTCAAATATAGACACCTCACTCTTTATCTGAAGCCAACCCCCCCCCCCTCGTCGCCCCCCACACACAGAGAAGTCGTTCTCTCCCCCAAACACCAACACACAAGCACATTAATACCCCTCTCTCTTCTAAAGTCCGGACCCCAATATAGGTCTCTATCACTTTGTCTCTTGGGCATGCACACATCTCTTCCCCCACTCTCTAGCTAGGTCTCCCGGCATCTCTCTTTCCCAAGCACACGCACTATGTAGAGTGTATCTTTCCCATACACACAAAACGTCGCCCCCAAACGTCTATCCCCCTAGTTATGTGGTTCTCGCACACTCATCTCACACACCACCCCACTGCAAAACAAGCACACTTTGTCTCCTTGTGCACCACTCTCCTCTTTCTATCTCTCCCACATGCGGACCCGCCCCAGCTCCTCCCTATATACATATATGTCGTGACTCTTTCCATAGCTCCCTAATGTATCATCGTTCTCGATCTCACACATTGTTCTCACACCATCTATTCTAGATCTCTCATGAAGTCCCTATCACACACATGATGACTCGCTTCCCTTGCGTCTCCGTACATAGGCCAATTTCAACAACATCAACATTGTCTCCCTATCTGTACGCCATTTATGGACACAAACGCCCCCTCTCTTCCTCTCTCTCTCTCTCTCCGTCGCTAGCTCTCTCTCTCTCTCTCTCCCGCTCTCACACCCCTCTCCCACACACAATCGATGTCTCTTCCAAATAGTCTGCTCCCCCCGCCCGCACCCATGCTATCCCGCTACTACACATGTCACACCATTCCCCCTTCCCTTATACTAGGTTTACATCATTAGTGGTCTCTCTACTCCACATACACACACTCCCTCTCACACACAAATGCGCGCACAAACACACACAGACACGCACAAACAATCATTAATCTGGATCCTCATCTCTCCCCATGTCCGCATGTGTATCTTGCACACTAACTCTCTAATTATGTATATGTGTCTCCACGTTACACAACAGAAAGCCCCATGTACATGTCATCCTCCACACACATAGACACAAAGAATATGTTATCATTGCCTCAGTCTCTAGACATATCACACACGCACACACTCTCTCTCTCTCTCTCCGCTCAACAAGGGTTTCCCCATGAATAACTTACCGTCTATTCATCAACAGTTGTGGCAGTACGGCGAACACGAGACGTGAAAAAGAATAAATCTACACGTGCTTAGACCACCTGGTATGACTACTAGGACTAGAGCAAACCAAAAAGCGTGCCGCCGTCACCCCCTCCTTATCGACGACGGGAAAACCTTTGTTTTACACAGTCGAGAAGTCATTGTGCTAAGGCCTCACATGCTGAGGCGTTGAATAGAATGTAGATGCTAGTTTACGGAAACAAGTATCGATAATATGTTTGTATCTCCATACTTATATTTCTTCTCTTCTAAAAAACCGAGTTGGTGATGATGGTACGCGTGCCATCTTGCAATATAGACCGTCCGATCTATATCTGACTGATGGAAATTAAACTAAAAGATACCCTCACCCATCTCCACATTGGCAGACAAGGCCTTCCCTCGTTCATACTTATGTCCAACAACCTCATTGTTGAGCAATTAAGAAAGGAAGCCTCTGGAACAAACTGGCCTGGTGGCCGCTGCCAGTGTCGTTAATCCCCATGCCTCCGCTCAGTCCGACCACCAATCACCACCACGCCCCACTCCACTTCACCTTATCTCCTATTTCTCGAGATATCATTAGTTTTTACACATGGGATTACTCCCGCATGGGTCAATCACAACGAGTGTTTTTATAAAAAAAATGCATCTTGATGTTCTGTGCAATGCACGGATCTTGCTAGTACTCCTACAGAAGACTAAGTTGGTGATGATGGTGTGTCTGCCATCCGTCGTTTGTGACCATTAGATCTACATCTAACGACTATGAGGTAAGTTGTTGCCTTTTCTCACAAACATCCCACTTGTCTACCAATTTGCAGAAAAACCCATAATTAGTATCTTAAAGCCAACCACATCCCTCCCTGACCTCACCAAAACAGCCCAAGGAACATATTCTAATTGAAACATAATATATCTCTAGTGATATATGTATATCAAAATTAGAGTGTTTGTATCAAGTTTGTGAATAAGTATTATTCTAATTATGATTCGTTGCAACGCACATGAACATTGCTAGTATTTCCAACCATGCAATTTTTTTCCTTAGTATTCCATAGTTTCGAGTTTTCCATCAAGATATTAGTCACTCATGGTTGATATTTACTTTCAATCATGTACACATATGCACTATGTAACTAGCCTTGCTTATTGCGTTCCAAAGCTTAACAATATGTAGAGTATTTAACAAAAAACTACCACTTTCAACCAGCCCTAGGAAGAATCTATTGTACAAAAAATAGCAAAAACATACCAAAATTTTCTTAAACCACGCCAAAAAGTACTACCTACCGATTAGGTTAGTCTAAACCCATTTATGATAGGGTTGGACCACACGTCCGTGCTGACGAGGCAGCTTAAACCAACACATTTTGTTTGACCGTTGACACGAGGGACCCACATTTGAACTTCTATCCTGTTATTCCCCCTCAAATCATTATATTTCCTGAACATTACTTCAAACAGTACTGATGCGTGTTCGTCGGTGGCGCCGGTGATGAGCGAGTTGGCCGCCGCTCCGCCGGACGGGCCAAACGCCGCGCTGGCCTCCGCACGGGTTGGCAGGCTAGCCCGAGCGTGACTCACGACCGAGCAAGCCGCCGTGCTGGCCTTTGCTCGAGCCAGATGGCTGGCCTTAGCACGGCGCGCGCAAGCAAGCCGCCGCACCGCCGTGCCAATCTAGCTAGCAAACCTTGCAGACAAGCAGCTGGACGGAGCTGGGATCCGGGCTGCTGCAAGATGGGCTCCGCATCGCCGACGGTTTTGACCTCGCCTTCTGCTGGCGGTGGTAGCTGCGTCCCATGGCCGAGGATGACTAGGTGGACGGGCCGGAGGTAGGAGGTCACTCGGGGATTTTTGTGGAGACTGACATGTAGGTCCCACAAGTCATAACGCCCGGTCGAATAGAAGGCGTTGACTTAATGGGCGACATGGGCCCTGTTTGGATACTCTAAGTCAGAGGTTAGATTCTAACCCTGAACTAACTCTAACCAAAGTGGTGTTTGGATGGCAGGGTTAGACTGACAACAAATGTATCCAAACAGGGCCATGGGTTGAAACGTGCCTATAACGGCACTTTGTAGAGTAGTCGTTTCTTGGTAGGGCTGGTTGGTAAGAGCATGTACAATTGTTGATAAGGTAGTCTTATCTTAAGTCTACCACGTATGCAAGTGGTAGTTGTTTCTTGGCATTATTAGGGGTTTCTTGTAAGGAACAATGTACTACTAGCGACAAAAGGCGATTCTAGGTTGCGTTGTACTCCAACGAGTACTACTAGTGGTCGCGGGAGTGTATACATCATTTTGTGGGTTCGATCTCGGCCGAATGCACGACGACCTTTTTTTTTAAATAGTAACTTCACTGCGAGCCAATATTTTACACGGGGAGTTTGAGTTTTGAAGTCAAACGGGCGTGCGGCACCACAATCTGGGTGCACTGGATAGCCTAGCCACGTGAGCGGGTTTTCTTCCCAGCATCTCGTGGCTCGCGTGCTCGCCCTAGCCGCACCTCGCTTGCAGCTTCCTCATTAGCTAGTAGCATATTTAAACTAGCGCCTCCCAATTAAGCCCGAGGAGCCGAAAAAGCCTGGCGGGGCATTGGGAACTGTGCAATATGGCTCTGTACGTAAAGTGCTCTACTACTACTCTGTAGCTTGTGGCGTTACACGCATGGACTTCATTCCATTATCGGCTCTACTATAAAAGAAATTCCTCTTCACGTGCTTTTTTTAAACGAAGACAAAAGCTACATGAGAGGAGCGGTTGAATAGAGCACCGAGAGTACCCACTAGGCCACTACGCAGGTGTACTTTCCCTGCATTGATAGTACAACGATGGATCTAGAGAATAGTAGTACCCTCCACTTCCAACTGTAGCTCCTTGGCCCTGAGATTCAAGAGTTCAAAACTGGTGCACTATACTAGAAGTACAGTACATAGCACTAGTAGTACCCTCGCACTACTAGTTGAGAAAGTAGTACTAGTACTGCTACAGTACGAGTACGTACTCCTCCGTCACATAATGTAAGACGTTTTTTGACACTAGTTGGGGTGTACAAAAAATAGGAAAAACATACCCAAAATTTCTTAATCCACGCCAAAAACTACTAGCTAGTGCCAAAAATTTCTTACTAGTGCTATTATTTACAGTATAATGCAATCCCATAACGTCCCATAATGCTAGTACTAGTAGTAAATAATAGCCTCACCCCTTAGCTACAGTTGGAAGGAATGATCTACATTTGGAAGGGACGAGGCCCTGCGGTTACTACGCTCTTATCTCCTCCTTGCCAGTTCCCCTCCCCCCGAAGAGAAGGCAGTTCGTCGCTGCTCCCAGGGATTCGCCAGGCGGTTCTCCTCCTCGTCGGGGCTGGGAGACCTTGGACGACGATCCTCTGGGAGAAATCGCACGCCGCTCCGACGTCCTCACCGCCGCAAGACTCGGTGCTTCCTGCACCAACTTTTTCAAGACGGTGCTTAAAATGTCTTGGGAAAAGGCCATGCTTGTTGGTCTTCCATGCGTCCTCGAGGAGAAGGTTCTTCTATGGGACAATCCTTCGAACAGTCCACCGCTCCCTGGCCATGGTTGCACGTTGACTCTGCTAGAGTTGCCGACGTTGAGAGGTAGTCGGATTTTGTCCGATGAGCAGGTCAATAATGGAGTTTGATCATGTTGTACTTAGTTATTCCATTTCCATCCCGTAATTTCTCCGCTGCCCACCGTCTTATATATAGGTCTGGGTCGGTGCCAACAAAGATTGGCTTGCATACCTCCGGCCGGATACCACCATCATTTTGCAGAACATCCGCAGCAGTGCGGCCGTTCCGGTAGACCCCTTCTCCACCATTGGGATCGGCCTTCCGGACTGGCTGGGCTTGAATACGTATGATAATGCCTACATGAGATTGAAGAAGATAGCAATTGCGGACCCACCGACAAAGCGACGCGACTACGATGATTACTATCTCATCGCGGTGTTCGACATAAGGATTGCCATCAATGCAAGAGGCAGTAACGGCAGAGGCTAGCGGATGTTGGCGGCGGCAGATTTGTACCCCTACACGTTCGAAGACGCCGTGCGCCATCTAGGCCACATCTTCGCGGTGACAAGCCAGGGGACTTGTTTCATCTGGTTGCCATCCTACGGTATGGGAGATTACAAACATAATGCACAAACCATCATTTGCATCCCTAACGGTACTCCATTATTTTGCAGGGACCAGTCATCCCGCGATCAAAATAAGATCGCCGATCCTGGATGTGCATTTGCATCCACGATTCGGTCTAACCTGGAACCTTGTAGCTGACTTTGGCATATTGGGATCAACTATCTTAGCAGTCGTTACCCATGGTACCACTGATGTGCAACATGGTCACACAATCTACCACGATCGGACCGTCACCATCTACCCAGGTATTCCATCTTTTAACCCTCTCGCCTTCTCTTTCATTGTTGTACTAGTACTCTACTTACGTACTAGTAGGAGTACTTTTTACCTTGGAGAACGCGTATAGCTAGCTAGGCCCTTGAAGACTTGAACCCACTAGCTGCCACCATTTTTGTTTTTCCATGTCTTACTATCTCATCCATGTAGCCAAGAGTGGCTATATATAATAAGCCGGTTATTTTACTTCCTCTATACCGGAGTAGTACTATTTGCTGCACAGTATTACTGACCGCCATATTTGAGCACAACATTATTATGCATGGACCTTGACTATGTACGTCACCATGTGTCCAGATCTGAGATGCCGCGTGTACCAGATGAACGGCGCCGAGTTCGACCCCCATGATGCTACGTGGGTGCTGAGGAACACTCTTGGAGAGTACTCGCTTTGCGTTGGGGACAGCTACCCCATTGTGAAGCGGATGCCACCTTCCATGCACGACATGGAAGGCCTGCCGTTCATGAAGCCTGGTTGTGTCTTCAGTGCGCACCGCCGGATGAACAACATGCTGGGACACGCTATCCCTGATTTATGCCGCTTCAGCTTGGATGAGTCTCCATCGTGTGGAACCAGACTAGAAAGCTGCAACAATGATTCCCGTTGCCCACTGCTATGGATCGTGCCATCCATGAAGAACACCTATGACTGGAACCTGGAGGAGGACATGTAGCCCATCTATAACGTGTAAGTGGAGTACGGTAAATTGTGAACGGTAGCGCTGTGAATATATGTAGACTAGTCGTGCACAAATTTATCACATGAATTGGAGATGAACTTGTGTGGCATACTGGTATTTGTCCTTTAGAATTTATTACTAGTAAGAAAAGGTGGCACAACTTTGGATATACGTGACGTGGCGGCATCATACAGTAGCATCGTTCGCTATAGTTGTAGTATGCTCCTACTAGGACGACAACTCCTATAAAACATTGCACTTGGCTCTTTGCCTCTTTGGGAGGTTCAACAGTTCGTACTCATGTGAACCTTGCACTTGGATCTTCGCCTCTTCGGAAGGTCCAACAATGATGATACTACAGTACACATTATGCTTCTGGCAATCTGACACCGATTGAACTGCTGCACGTCCACCGCGAGGGCGAGGGCGAGGGAGAGGGCGCTGTAGTCAAAACCCTCTCCTCGTCCTGCGAACCACCGCGCGCGTGGGTGAGGGAGAGGTGTAGTAAGCAAGCTTCTCCTTGTTTGGCGAGTTGACGGGACACATCAAAGCAGTACTAGTACTAGTCCATACTGTGTCCTTTCCGGTTAATATGGCTTAATTTGAAACGAGAAAAATACACTGGCGGTCAACGTATGTAACAATACGCTCTTTACGGTCACTATACATAGTTTTGCGGTGATTATATGATCACTAGCTCACCATAGAGCACCGTATTGCACCCTACTGACCGGCCACATGGTCGACGTGGCACTTTGTTGACTGGTTAAATTGTCACCTGGTTTCTGGGTCCCACCTGTCAGTTGGCAGAGCAAAGAAATCAGGTAAAAAACAAAGAGTGTAGTACATCTACACTTCGAATGCATTTAGCCTTTAATCTAAATCGATATTGCTTGACTAATGCACCAACTTGTCCTCTAGGTATAGGCTACATGTCTATCCTTAATTACAGCATGCAACGACCTTCATTTAATCTTCTTCTCTCAATAGTCGCATGCACACATAAGTCTGCTACTTTTGGGCGTTAATTATGCCCTGGTCAATGTGTAAATCTCTAAATGTACAGTCTTTCGCGGATGTAGGGAGTAGGTTGAGCACTTGAGCGTGAGCGTGTGTGTTGCGTCGTGTGCTGTGTGCCGCATGGGTGCATGAGTGTTGCATGCGTCCATGTGTACGTGTGAGTGTTGCATGTTGCATGCATGCATGGGGCTTACTCCCTCCCATTCACATGTTCATATTTCAAGCTTCCTCTGCTCCCTCCATATGGTGATACTCCCTCTGTTCCCAAATTCGGAGTAAAATCCTCCCTCTGTTCCCAAATACGGAGTATTTGTCTTTCTAGAGATTTCAACAAGTGACTACTTACGGAGCAAAATGAGTGAAGTGAGCGTAGAGGCATAGGGATAATGTAGAAAGGAAGTCCTTGCTATCCATTATTCCCCATCTCGGTCAGAGAGAACAATCCAACTAGTCTTCGCAGTGAAGTGACAATACACGCTGCAGCAGATGGGACACTTAATTAATAAGCTGAACCGGCATGTTGGTGTTACTAAATCAGCCTTACCCAGTACTGCCATCATGTTTGCCAGTAGAGCACGCTTCTGTCCTCCATTAACTGACATATGGGCCCTCTTGTGGTAGATACATATGTCATTGGTGTAACTATTTACACTCCGAAGGACGGTATATCCTGGTAGTAGTAGTAGAATTGAGATTTAATGCACTTTCTTCCCCGTCTTCCACTCTTCTTCCTCCTCTCTTCTTCTTCCTCCTCTCTTCCCCAACATCGGCCGCACACCATTTCCCCCTGCTCTCTACTCGCCCGCCCGCGCTATCTTCCTTGGTAGCTCGCGAGTACCATATCCCCCCGCTCACTGCTCGGCCACACGAGGAGAAGCTTCTTCGCTCGCCCGCCCGAATCCACTTCCCGGTTGGCTCGCAGGCACCGAAAACCCCAATGGCAGAACCGACTGACACACAGAGCCGCGATTGGAATTCCCTCCTCGATGTTCTCTTGGAGCAGATCTGTAATTGTATGGACCTACTCAGCACCGTCCGTCTAGCCGCATGCTCGGTCTCTTTGTACCGTCTACTCGTCTGCAACCGGCCGGCTCTTTTCAAGACACCCTGCTTGCTGATGCCCGATCCTCGCAGGTGGCCCAGACACCGACTTGACGATCCTACGGAGGTTGTCGTGGTGCCCCTCGACATGCTACCACTACCCGTCCACCTGTCCTTCATGCGCGGCCCTACTGGGCGGGCATGAAGGCCAACTGGATCGTCATCATCCACCAATCCGGTAGTCCGTGGCGTCTCGTGGATATCTACACCCAGCGAGAGATCACCCTTCCACCTTTGGATACCGCCGCCATCGAGCCTCGCAGCCCGCCGGACACTTCTGCCTACTACGCACGAGACACATCAAGCTTTTGGCTCGACCTCTGTTTGTTGAAGGTTGTAATCTGCGAAGTGCCCACACCATCAGAAGACTACATGGATTAAAAGCTCATTGTCGTGTTCAACATGGGATTAGTCTATCTGGAATCCGGTCGCCATACATGGTTATGGCTCATCGCCGATACTCTTTACCCAACACTTCTGTCTGATGCTATAGTGCATGATGGCATCGTTTATGCGGTTGACGCACAGATTGGCTGCCTATACTGGTGGAATCTATCATCGTGTAATTGTTCTATCTCATCTCATCTTTACCTTAAGAATACGACTGCCTGTTCATTGTTACAAATTTAGAATATATAGTATGTCTATAACCACATCATTCCTATATGTTCCTCTCATTTCCTAGATTTTTATGACCACACATGTTATTGTTAGAGTTAATATGAGAAAAATTGGTATCTAATAATTGTTAGAATAGATATTATGAGTATAACCTCATGATTGCTATATGTTACTCTCATTTCCAGGATTTTTATAACAACGCATGTTATTGCTTAGAGTTGATATGATAACTGTAGTAAGTGCTATGGTAGAATATGAGTAGGCCGTGTCAAATCTGTTTTCCTCTCATTGTTACATGATGTTTGAACCATGATATATTGCTACAATATGAAAGCCAGTGGATTGTTTTTTTTAACTTGGGGTATGATTATGACCACGGCATTGCAATTCTCTGTCTATGATATGTGTCACTGTTATAATAATCTTAATTCCACACATACTTTGAACATGATTGTTTATTTTTGTCCTTTTGATCTCCAATTTGAATTGTTGCAGCAGACGCAAATGCGCTGGCCTTCATGATTCCAGGACCTGTAATCATACCAGCCGATGGGTGGTGGTTTATCGCTCGTTCAGCTGACGGTGGGCATTTGATGCTCATTTGCACGTACCAAAATGACCAAACCATTTCATCAAACCACATGCAGTACAATGCCTGGGGCGTTCGTGACATTGATGGCTATGGCTGCTTCGTGTTCGAGAAAGATCCCAGCTCCGTTGGGCCAGTCGTATTCAACTGGAGGCGGGTTTACAGCCTCGGCAACCACTCCATGTTCCTCGGGCTCAATTATCCGATCATCCAACCAATCATCGATCATATCACCGGCGATGATTATTATGCTATGCAACTTCCATTCGCCAGGGGGGACTGTGTTTACACATCATACCATGGGTTTCATAATCACCATATCCAGAGATTCGTCGACATAGCTTGTTGCCAGATAATCTTCAGTGTGTGAAAGGCATCAAGCTTTCATGCGATGGATGGCTTTTGCAAACCCGACATGCGGCGATGTGGTTCATGCCAACAGCAAATATGCACAACTTGATTCGTACTGATATGTAGACTGAGCCATGTATTCTGCTGCTGTAGCACGACCCTCTTTTGTTGGATATTATGTATTGTTGTTAGTTTGAAGCACTCCTCTGGTTTGAAGGATAGATACCTTTCTGGGATCAAGTGCATCCTAACTCACCTGCGCAGGATGTACTGATAATGATGATGGAGATGCTGTGCAGTATATATATATATCACTTAGGCTTCAAGTGCGTACTTGTTAGTTAAACCTATGGTTAAAATGTGACACTAAATACGACTAGTAAGTAGTACAGTAGCAGTACTAGTATACGTCGGTCAAATTATTCATCATGTCCACATATTGAATTGACGTGACAACACGCTGCGCGTGAGGTGACACAAGAATCCAGGCGGCGTGTTCGGGTATTCTGGACTTCAGATTTGGAGTACCACTTATCTGTCGAAATCTTTCATCATTCACTTAAAATAGTCGATTGACCATACATTGAGTACCATATAACTGGAATTAACCCATGCAAGTGGAAGAAGGATTGGCCGGTGCTGCTGGCTGGCGTCAAGTTCGATCCCACAGATCAGGAGCTGATCGAGCAACTTTAGGCCAAAGTGAGTGTTGACAGTGCGAGATCTCACCCTCTGATCGATTTGTTCATACCAACCATCGACAGCGAGCACGACATATGCTACACCCATCCTAAGAAACTTCCAGGTAAGACACCGATCGGCCGTCTACTTTTTTTTTGACAGAAAGACTGTAAGGGAACCCCCTACAGTATAATTGGTGCAACAACCCCAAATTGCAAGTACCATGCCGTGAACCTGGGTGGGTGGGAAGGCATCAGCCCCTTCCCACCACTAGGATATGCCTTAGTCTGCTTCGGGCGGTGGCGCAGTTGGCTAGCGCGTAGGTCTCATAGCTAAATCGGCCGTCTACTTGCACAAACATATTTCTTTGTTTATAGCTCTATTTTTCTTTTTAGATGCAGACCTGGTGAAGCAATTACAATTTGACAGTTAATAAAAAGTGAAACAAGTGACTGCAACATGCCAAAGATGTTATTAAAATGCCAACTACGTACACTAAAACCTGTATTCGACAATACTGCAGGTATCACACTGAGTGGCCTAAGCAAGCATTTCTTCCAGCGCAATTCCAGGGCATTCAAAAGGGGCACGTGGACGCGTCGCGAGATACAGTCGGAGTGCGGCATGCACGCGATGTGGCACAACACCGGCAATACCTTGTCGGTGATTGTCAACGGCCGACAGATGGGCAACAAAAAGGTTCTGGTGCTGCACACCAACAAGAACTTCGACCAGCAGAGGACCAACTGGGTGATGCACCAGTACCACCTCGGGGACCTGGAGCAAGAGAAGGAGCGGGAGCTGGTCCTCTGCAAGATTTTCTACCAGACAAACACTAGGGCCAGGAGTAAAAAGATTATAAGTTAGTTTGGTATGGGTACTTGTACTACCTTGTCGTCCGCAAGTTGATATTGTTGTTAACGATCTTTTGGTATGAACTTGGCATTTGCTTCCAACCATCATGTCGAGGGTCGACGTGGATATAAATCTGAATCATTTGTTTCGAAACGAATTTTCAGGCACCTGATTTTTATTTGATGGGTAGCATAAGCACCTGCCGTTCGAATTCCCAGTTCTCTTATTATCACGAAACAAGTGCATGCTCTTATTATCACGATGAAAAAACAATATCCCTGCTGCATCCCAGTTATTAGTCTGTACTTGTGTCGGGGGTTGGGTGCGACATATGACAAAGGATGGCTTATCATGGTGGGAGTGAGTAGAACGTCGCCGGTGCCCGGAAGCGGGATGAGGCGTAGACACGAACGCCGGCGTACTTTACCCAGGTTCGGGGCTCTCCTAGGAGATAACACCCCTAGTCCTACTCTGCGGGGTCTCCGCATGATCACTAAGGCACTAGTGGATACAATGGTGCTCCTCGAGCTGTATGCTAGAGGTAGAAGAAGGCAGGCTAGCTCTCTCCTTCCTCTAGGTATGAGTCTAGGTCTAACAGGTTGGGAACCCTTTGCATGGGTGCCCTGGGGGGTTTATATAGGCCTACCCCCAGGGGTACAATAGTAATCTGGCCGGGTGTAGGACCCGGCTGTCAGTGTCTCTGGTTGCCGGCTTCTCCGCCGGCCGCTGGGGCCCGCCGCCTGGTGGACCCCGCCGACTGGTCTGGTACGGAGCCGACAGGCCGCTCCCGCCGCTCGCGGGTCTTGCCGGCTGCTGGTTACTGTAGCCGTAATGCTAATGACATGTACTTGGTCAGGGTAGCGTTGCTACAGTCCCGCCGCCTGGTGGGAGATCGCTGTAGCCACACCTTGCCTCATCTGATTAATGGCACGAACCCCGAGGGAGGAGTGGGCCGCCTGCTAGAGGATGACCTCCCATGGATCCGACTGGTTAGTCTTCTACCGTCTTCCGGGCTCTCACTGCCTGGTAGGGCCCGCCACCTGCAGGCCGTACCGACAGGCCGTCGTGGGAACAGGGCTCCGCCTGACAGGAGTGACGTCAAGGGTGGAGTGGCAACAGTGCCGCGTCGTGCGGAGATCTCCGCCTGTACGGGGCACTGTGGCCGCGCCTTGCCCTGGATATGGGGGAGATGGGCTACACTGTAGCCACATCCTGTCTTCTCCTCTTAATGGGGGCGCAGACTTTGAGGGCGCCGTGGGCCGCCTGCTAGGATCCGG
This sequence comes from Triticum aestivum, assembly GCF_018294505.1. Classification (NCBI taxonomy): domain Eukaryota; kingdom Viridiplantae; phylum Streptophyta; class Magnoliopsida; order Poales; family Poaceae; genus Triticum; species Triticum aestivum. The sequence continues at coordinate 136,363,978 of NC_057799.1, read as the reverse complement.
CCTCTCTGGAGGCCACCTGCTAGGAGTCGTCCCGTCTTGGTGCCGCCTTCTGGAGCTTGGCCTTTTTCTGGCAGCCGGCCTCTTGAGCCAGCCGGCCACCAAAAGGCGACGCTTCATTCTTGATGTTTGTGGGGCACAGCCGGCCCAATGTCTTGAAAGGCTCAGGGACTCGGGTTAGGCTACCCATGGCCCATTACTCCAACAATTTGCAGAATTCTCTTGTTTATTGAGCACGTATATTGTTTTTTCAGGTCGAGCAAATTTCAACTGGGCTGTAGACTGCCCAGGCTTGGTTTTGTTTTTAACAGGCCCAGCCCATGATGACAACGGGGCACAAAGATCCAGCAGGTATCTACTGGCCTCTGGCCCGCCAGCGTTAGTTATATTTTGTCTTACAACATCCGCAGGCACTTTTTTTACTGAATCAAACACACAGCCCAATTCTATTTTCCTCTTGAAACACATGTCCTACATCCATTTTCTTATCTCTACCTATAATTTTACTAGTTGATATACACATATCATTATATTGAAAATACATAAAATTCACTTTTCATATTTACATCCTTATTTTTGTTGTTGTTTTCCCTCCCAGCGCTGATTTTTTTACCACTGGTTTTCCCTTAAACCAACTCAATTGTCCCACGTCTTATTTGCTTACAAAAACAAAACGATTTTTTTTGCAAATCAATAAGTTCTTAAAAAATGTTTATCATTTCGGGATTACAAAAGTTCGGACACCACCGAAATATGCAAAATAAGGTTGAACTTTTTGACCGTGGTCCTCGGCAGAAAATGGGCTGTAATAAATTACTTAAGAATTAGCAAATGGGCTTCAAATTATTAAAAAATAGCAAATGGGCTCTATGTTGTCTGCGACAGATTTGGAGGCTGACTTGTGGGCCTACTAAGTTCATGCGTACACAAGGTTTATCAAAAAAGAAACTTAGTCAACAATCGACTCTACTAGCGTCAGACCGTTAGATGTCAATCTAATGGCAATCGTGCTTCTTCAGTCTCTGATCTTCCTACCCCAGCCGCCCAAACCAGCGCCGTCGGAACCGCCTGCTCCCGCCTCCCGTGGCCGGCTGTGCTGCCGGGCAGGCCTCACGGCCCCATCATATACTCGCATCCCTGGCCTGTCTATCCCTCTACTCACCCACACCTCCTGTTATTTTCCGGCGACGGCAGCCGAACCAGTCAACCCTCGTACTCTCCACCGCGTGGGTAGCCACTGCCGTTTCTTCCCCAGCTCCGTGTCGTTCCCTTCGTAGGCCTCGCCGTCGTCCACCGCCCTGGTGCTCTCGGCACGGCGTGGTCAACGTGGTCAATGAACGACATCCATCGGAAGTGGACTGTACGTGGAGAGGCTGACAGCTGGGTCCACAGCCGCACACAAGGAAGTGCCTCCTTATTACATGCAAAATAATGATTCCTCCACCTGACGTCCGGGACCCGCCGGGAGGGCCTCTATATTTCACAGAAAAAACGTTCCCTCCGCTGATAGGTCGGACCCACCAACTATATCTTCGCACGCAAGGAAGTGCCTCCTTATTGCGCACAAAAAAATGAATACCCCCTGCCAGCTGGGACCCACCACAGTGGGAGGCTGACTTGTGGGCCTACTAATTTGACGGGGAGGGAGGGCTTTGTCAACTTAGTCAATATGAACGATTCTAGCTCCAGTGACCGTACGATGTCCATCCAACGACCTTAGTGCTTCTTCAACCTCTGGTCTTCTTGCTCCAGCCGCCCAAAGCAGCGCCGGTCGTGCCGCCTGCTCCTGCCTCCCGTGGCCAACTATGCTGCCGCGGAGGCCTCATCGCCCCCATACTACTCCCACCACTGGCCAGGCCATCCCTCCACTCACCCACACCCCCTGTTATTCTACGGCGATGGCAGCCCCACACCGCAGCCGAACCAGTGAACCCTCATACTCCTCTCCGCGTGGGCATCCACTGCCACGTCTTCCCCGGCTCCGCGTCGTCCCCTTCCTAGGCCTCGCCGTCGTCCACCGCCTTGGTGCTCTCGGCGCGGCGTGGTCAATGTGGTCAACGACCGACTTCCATCGGAAGAGTACTGTACGTGGAGAGGCCGACAGCTGGGTCCACGACCACAACCCAGTTTTTTTGTGATTTGCCAAGTAAGTCGCTTTGTCAGGCCTGTTGGGCTGCAAATCTTTCAAGATGAGGAGAGCTTCATTTGGCTGGCCGAGAAAATGGCCTATCAGTAATGAGAAATGGGCTGTACATTTTTAAAACACATCAAACCGGAAATTAGTTTCAAATTTCTTTTTTGCATTTCGAGATTTTAAATTGCATTGATTTTTATGCGTGGACAATTTGTTGGATTTTATATTGATATTAATTTAGTTTTAAAATCAGTTTGAATGTGACTCAAAATTTCGGGATTAAGAATAGTTCGGACCGCACCGAAATATGCAAAATTCCGTATAATTTTTAACCGTGGCCACTATATGGGCTGTAATGCTAACAAAAAGAATATGGGCTCCAAAAAAACCTTAAGAATTAGCAAATGGGCTATAAATTATTAGAATTAATGGCAGATGGGCTGTATGATGTTTTCCACAGATTTGAGGCTTTCCTAAAAAAAAGGTTGACGCACAAGCAGTGACTGTTGGATGTCCATCCAACGGCCGTTGTGCTTCTTCAATCTCTGCTCTTCCTGCTGCAGCCGCTCAAACAAGCGTCGGCGGGACTGCTTGCTCCCTCCTCCCCGCGGCCGGCTATGCTGCCGAGCAGGCCTCACCGCCCCACCGTACTCCCATCGCTGGCCTAGCCATCCCTCTACTCACCAACACCTGCTGTTATTCTTCGGCGATGGAAGACGAACCAGTAAACCCTCGTACAGTCGTACTCCCCTCCACGTGGGAAACAGCTACCGAGTCTTCCCTGCCTCCGTGTCATTTCCTTCCTAGGCCTCGCCGTCGTCCACCGCCCTGGTGCTCTCGGCGCGGCCTGGTTAACGTGGTCAACGACCGACATGCATCTGAAGTGGACTGCATGTGGAGAGGCCGACAGCTGGGTCCACGGCCGCACACAAGGAAATGCCTCCTTATTACGCGCAAAATAAAGATTCCTCCACCTGACATCTAGGACCCACCGAAAGGGCCTCTGTATTTCACGAAAAAATGTTACCGCCGCTGACAGCTTGGACCCACCAACTATATCTTCGCACGCAAGGAAGTGCCTCCTTATTACGCACTAAAAATGAATACTCCCCTGCTAGCTGGGACCCAGTATAGTGGCAGGCTGACTTGTGGGCCTACTAAGTTGACGGGGACGGAGGGCTTTGTCAACTTAGTCAATATGCACGATTCTAGCTCCAGTGACCGTACGATGTCCATCCAACGGCCGTAGTGCTTCTTCAACCTCTGGTCTTCTTGCTTCAGCCGCCCAAACTAGCGCCGATCGTGCCTCGTGCTCCTGCCTCCGGTGGCCGGCTGCGATGCGGCGCAGGCCTCACCGCCCCTACTACTCCCACCGCTTGCCAGGCCATCCATGTACTCACCCCCACCCCCTGTTATTCTGCGGCGATGGCAGCCTCACACCGCAGCGAACCAGTGAACCCTGATACTCCTCTACGCGTGGGCATCCACTGCCGCGTCTTCCCCAGCTCCGCGTCGTCCCCTTCCTAGGCCTCGTCGTCGTCCACCGCCCTGGTGCTCTCAGCGCGGCGTGGTGAACGTGGTCAAGGAACGGCTTCCATCGGACGTGGACTGTACGTGGAGAGGCTGACAGCTGGGTCCACGGCCGCAGCAAGTAAGTGCCTCCTTATTACGCACAAAATAATTATTCCTCCACCTAACAGCAGGGACCCACCGGATGGGCCACTGTATTTCTTGAAAAAAACGTTTCCCCCTGACTGTTGGGACCCACCAGCTACATCTTCGCATGCAAGGAAGTGCGTCCGGGCAAAGAAAATGATCTGCCCCCCTGAGTGCTGGGACCCGCCAGCTACATCCTCGCAGGCAAGGAAGTGCCTGACAGTCGGGACCCACCTGGTCGAAGCGTACGTAGCGTTGTCATTCTGGTCGTGAACGTGTACGTACATACCGGCCGATGTAGAGGCACGCACGTGTCGTAGTAGAGGCACGCACGTAGCATGTACACGTACGTACAATGGCAAGTGTGCAAGAAAGAAAATACGGCCACGTAAGTACATACGGGCAGGGTCTCGAACACCTACTCGCGCATACGAACGGCCAGGGCTCGTGTACATGGCTGGGTCGGAACGGAGAAACTGCGTCGTCGTCGTGTTCATGGGGAGCCAACCGGCTGGGTCGGAACGGAATGCGTTGTCGTGTTCATCGGGAGGGCTTGGATGGAACAGCCGATGGAAACAAGGCCTGGCGTACCGCAGAACGGAGGAAACGGCCTTGTGTTCGACCGGCCACGCTCGAAACGGGATCCTGTTCATCGGGAGGGGTCTGGTGTACCGCAAAACGGAGGAAACGGACCTCCTACGGTCGAAACGGGGGTCCTGTTGATCGGGACGGGTGTGGCGTACCGCAAAACGGAGGAAACGGATTTGTGTTGGAGCGCTACGGTCGAAATGGGGTCCTGTTCATCGGGAGGGGTGTGGCGTACCGCAAAAAGGGACTCCACGGGATACTGTTCATCTCCACCGTCGACCCCCTCCACCCTCCACGGGCTATTGTTCATCCACCATCGACCTCCTCCTACCTCCACCTGCGACTGTTCATCCATGGGCTCCTGTTCATCCAGCCTCCACCACGCGCTACTCCACCGGCTCCTGTTCAACCAGCCCTCTCCACGGGCTCCTGTTCAACCACCCCTCCACGGGCTATTGCTCATCCAGCCCTCCACCGTCTACTGTTCATCCAGCCCTCCACAGGGTGGTCCTGTTCATCCAGCCCTCCACGGGCTCCTGTTCATCCAGCCCCAACCGGCTCGATCGATTGGGGTCCTGTTCATCCAGAGGCAACACCACGGGGTCCTGTTCGTCCACCCCCACCGAGAACTGTTCATCCAAACCCCCCAGCAACGCTCACTGTTCATCCAGAGGCAGCATCGATCGGCTTCAGTTAGCAGCAGTAGCGAAGGAGTCGCTCGATCGGGTTCAGTTAACAGCCATCGATCGATCGCTCGGGTTCAGTAACGCGTAGCCTGCAGTGCAATCGCTCGGGTTCAGTTAGAGCCCAATGCCTCGCCCGGGTTCAGTTAGAGCCCAACGTCTCGCACCCACGCGCGTGCGTGTACGAGAGAAACGCGCATCCCTCGGCCCCAACCACCCACCGTAACCGGGAACACCCCGATATTTTCCTCGCCCTCGCTTCTACCATGGTTTTTTCCGTCATGGACGGCCCGAAGAATGTCATGCAGCTGCGTCTCCGGCCCGCCCAGGACGAAAAGCTCATTTTCTATGATGATTTTTTGTCATAGAAGTAGGACCCCACCACATCTATGATGATACCGGGTTTTGTCACAATTATCGTCATAGAAGTGTCATAAGTATGACAGATTTTTTTTTGTTCGGCCCAAAATGTCACGGATGGGTCTTCTTTTTGTAGTGTTACGAAGTAGCGTTTGATAGACCCTAAGTGAGTCGACCCTCATCCCGAGAACATATGAGGACCTCAGGTCTAGGACATGGAATAGACATTGTACTTGAGACTAACAGATGAAAATCTCTCGCTGCGTCTCAAAGTGGGTCTGTCCGACTCGGTGATCTCCATCTCCGAGTCCATACTATAGGTTTAGCATTTCCATGCACATGACTTGTGAAACATAGTCATCAACCGAGTCGTATACTAGATATGTGTCCGCATAACCTTATCAACTAGGGACCATTAGAACAACCATCATACAATACATAGTTCCACAAACAAGTCACATACTTATTGATACATATCATTGATAATGTTCAATGACAATACAAAGGACTCATGAATACACATGGAAATATCATCATCACATGATTGCATCTAGGGCATATGTCCAATAGTCTTCCACTTGCACTAGAGTCAATCATTTAGGCATCTTATGCCCATGGAGCTCATGTGCGCCTCATGCTTCGGCCGTGGAAGATGCTTCGTCAATGGATCAGCAACATTTGCATCCGTGTGTGCCTTGCATATGTTTACATCACCTGTTTCGACAATGTCGTGAATAGGGTTAAAACCCCTGAGTATGTGTTGGGTTTTATGATGGTTTCGTGGTTCTTGACTTGCGCAATGGCACCTCTATTATCACAATAGAGGTCCAATGGCTTAGACGCGCCATCAACCACACCAAGATCACAAATGAAATTCTTCACTCAAACACCTTCTTTTGCAGCTTCAGAAGCCGCAATGTACTCAGCCTCTGTTGTAAAATCAGCTACCGTATCTTGCTTGGAGCTCCTCCAGCTCACTGCTCCTCCGTTCAGAATGAACACAAACCCAGATTGCGATCGACTATCATCCCTATTGGTTTGGAAACTAGCATCGGTGTAACTCTTTACAACGAGCTCATCCTCACCTCCATAAACCAGGAATGTGTCCTTAGTCCTTCTCAAGTACTTAAGGATATTCTTAACCGATGTCCAGTGACTCTCACCTGGATCAACCCGGTATCTGCCCACCACGCGAAGAGCAAAGCCAACATTGGAAGAAGTACATACCATAGCATACATGATGGACCCAATAGCCGAAGCATACGGAATCCCATCCATGCGTCTTCGCTCATCAGGAGTCATAGGACTCTGAGTCTTGCTAAGACTAATGCCATGTGACATGGGCAAGAAACCTTTCTTGGCATCTTGTATGTTGAACCGCTTTCAACACCTTGTCAATATACGCACTCTGGCTTAATCCAATAGGCCTTCTCAATCTATCTCTATAGATCTTGATTCCCAAAATGTAAGCTGCTTCTCCCAAGTCCTTCATAGAAAAACTATTTTTCAATGAGTCCTTGACATATTCAAGAATTTGAACATCATTCCAATCAATAATATGTCATCCACATATAAGATCAGAAATGCGACTGAGCTCCCACTGACCTCTTTGAATACACAATGATCACAATCATTCTTGATGAAGCCAAACTCTTTGACTGCTTCATTAAAACGAATGTTCCAATTCCGAGATGCTTGCCTCAATCCATAAATGGATCTGTGATGCTTGTGCACCATGCTAAACTTCTTTGGATCGACAAAACCCTCCGGCTGTGTCATATACAGATCCTCGGTTAAATTTCCATTAAAGAAAGCCGCTTTGACATCCATTTACATATCTCATAGTCGAAATATGTAGCTGTAGCAAGAATGATCTGAATTGATTTAGGCATCGCTACCGGTGAGGAAGTCTCATCGTAGTCAACTCCTTGAACTTGTCGATAACCTTTACCGACAAGTCGAGCCTTATGGACTGTGACATTTCCGTCCATATCAGTTTTCTTCTTAAAGATCCACTTGCACTCAATGGCTCGAACGCCATCTGGCAGATCAACCAAGTTCCAAACACTGGTACAACGACGTCGTAAACAAACGGTTTAAAACCCCTTTCCACGACGGCATTTGGAAGCGTCGCCAAGTGAGTGTGGGCGATATGGGGGTCCTTCCCACACGACCCAGAAATCGTCGGGGATAGGCCCTTGTGGGACCCAGGCTGGGGCCGTGTGCGATCGGGCAAGGCATGGAAACCCAATCATTTCCGTAGGTATGTACATCCCACATGGTGAATCCCAGATATCATTTCCGTAGGTATGTACATCCCACACGGTGAATCCCAGAAATCATTTGCGTAGGTATGTACATCCCACACGGTGAATCCCAGAAATCATTTCCGTAGGTATGTTCATCCCACACGGTGAATCCCAGAAATCATTTCCGTAGGTATGTACATCCCACATGGTGAATCCCAGAAAATCATTTCCGTAGGTATGTACATCCCAAACAGTTCTTTGTGTGGAAACGTGTGTGCAAGGTGGCCTAACGCAAACTGTTCGCTGCCGGAAGCCGTGTGTGATTGTTAGTTGATCGAACACGCCTACTTTCTAGAAACCGTGCGGGTTGTTTGAGTTCATCGCCCACGGTGCTGTCTGAGTAACCGTTTGCAATAGAAAACCCCAATAAGCAGGGTAATTAGCCTATTATTGATAATACATGTACTAATCAAACTGATATTTCTTATAAAACACGCCAGGTATTTCATATCCGTATAAAAGCAACCAGGATTTCATAATCGAATTACGTTAGATAGCTTCGGCACTCAGTTACGCCATTACACAACAGCACCAAGTTTCACATGCAGCATCAAAAACCTTTGGAAAGTAGCATCATACACGATAAATAGACAGATGAATCTCATCTGGGAAACTGCAGAAGCGGAAGGCAAATATTGAGCCTTCAGTGATGTTGAATGTCCTTGCAACTTTAGGCCAGTGGCTATGGATAATTGCCCGCCCAACCTTCGTCATCTTCAGCAAGACTTCAATATTGTACCGTGGGTGTTGAATGAATACCTTCCTCGCCTCTTGACCATGCAGGTGGTTTGAGAGGTAATCATCGGTGAACTGCTTTGAAAAGTACTGAAAACAAAGCTATGCATAAATCGCTGTTGTAAATTTTGAAATGGCGCAAGGGGTAAAAACAAGGTAAAAGAGTTGGTACCATCCTATAGTTGACTGATGTCTTCTTCATTGTGCAAACAAAGATCTTGCTGTTATTCGTCGCATGTTTCTTCATCCTAACAATCTTTCTAAGTTTCTTAGCTTGACTGATATTCATGGACATCTCATTTCCCCATATGCAAAATGGGTCGAACAGTGGGTCTAAGCCTCTGACAACAGGACCTACATGTGCAAGACCAAATTGTAAGAAACCTAAATATTAGAATTATTCCTACAACTACACAATAATGTGCTATTAGCCAAAGGACCCTGCTTGAACAAACCTCGATGGTAAACCGCAGTGTCTTCCATTGTTTCCGTGCAACACACATAAGGAAGATCTTGATCAGGTTAACTGAGAGTTGCCATACTATCAGTAGAATATGTATTGAGTACGGCCAAATTCGATTGGTGACACATGCATAACAATACAAAATTGTACCCATAGCAAATGAAAATGAAATTGCAGAACTGAACCAAACAGTTAAATGGACAGCAGACCAAATGAACCAAAATAGTTAACTGAGCACGACATTGCAGAATAAAACATGTACTAGAAGATAAGACAGTTAACAAAATAAAGAATGCCTGAGAACAGTACTACAAAATGTAGCAATTGTTGGACCAAAGTGTTAACTGAACATTACATTACAGAGGACCAAACTGTTAACTGAACATCAGATTGCATATTAACATTACAGAGGACAAATCACTAGAAGGCACTGGCGGTGGCCTCGAGAAAACATCACGAACTATATTTTAAGGTAGACAACCGCGCGGCAGTGTCGACGGTGGCCTCGAAGACGAGGTGCTCCTCCAAGATCTGGCGGTCGACACGCATGTCAGCCATAGCGACCTTGTTCGTGCGTGCGGCCACATGCTACTCAGCTCCATGTTATACTGCGTATAAAATGGCTGTGGGCGGCGCTTAATTGGAGGAGGGGGCAGTGATTCCGGTGGAAGGTGTCGCTTCGTTAGTTGGGGCATGTGGGATGAGAAAGGAGGAGAATGGTGTGGGTGGGGTGTGGATTACCTGACCATATCGACGAGGCCGTGCAGCAAGAAGAAGGGTCGGCGGCGAGGAGGCCGCACAGCAAGAAGAAGGGTCGCCAGCGAGGAGGCGGCGCTGCAAGAAGAAGGGTCGCCGGCGAGGAGGCGGCGCTGCAAGAAGAAGGGTAGTCGGCGAGGAGGCGGCGCTGCAAGAAGAAGGGTCGCCGGCGAGGAGGCTGAGCTGCCAGTAAGCAACAGTGATGGTTTGAACTTGGAAAGCAAGGAGGAACAGTGGAAATATGGCTTTTGGTAGGAGGGAGGGGGCGGGGAGATAGATATTTCCGCGGTGGCAAAAAAATTTCGCTTGGTGCCGCGAGAAACTGGCGCGCAAGTGTGGTTCAAGTGGGGGCGGTGGACTGTAGATGACGAAGCTTCCTGCGTAAGCCAGACAAGACGGTGAGCCAAGACATTTTATATCGCATCCCACACGATTCTTTCTAGTAAACTGTTTGTGGTATACCTGATTTTTTCATTATGTTTTGAAAGACAAAATGGTGTTACGGAGGGAAAGGATGGTGTTTTTATTCCGGGTCTGTTTGGCATTTATATGCATTAATTGAGTTTCTGGGCATTTAATGTGCATAATTCAAATTTGAACTACAAGCACATGCTCCAATGCACCAAAGTTTGCTGAAAAATCACATGTGTGTCTTTGGGTGAATTTATAGGTCCCATGCAAGAAATGGGAATAAAATTCAAACATCTGGGTGTCGTGGCTCAGCCGGAATGATTGAGAAACTTGGTTTTTAATTCCTGTAAATCCAAAACACGGCTGAAAATCATGAAACTTGGCATGGTGTCATGACATGGCACCAACATGCTGCAGTAATTTTTTGGCCGAATTGGGACAAGCTTTGGTGTAAGCTTCTTGCAAACCGGAGCTTCCCTTTAGAAGGCTCCTGGTTCCGAGAGGGAACATGTCACCTCTGTTGGGGATATGACTATTAGATATGACCCGCCCAGGAGGGGCCGGGTCATCCCTATGGCGGTTTATCTCAATGAAGCCCAAGAGTATGTTAAATATGGCGGTTCATAGACAGGCTTGGTAGAGGGCCCAAGCCCGAAGGCGGTTTAAGGCCCACAAGTATAAACCACCGTGTATATGTAAACTTGTACCGTAAGGCATGTAAGATAAGTCACCGAGCCGGACACGTTATATGAGCTGGCCGGGACTCGGTAGGCCGCAGGGCGTCAACCCGTGTATATAAGGGGACGACCCGGCAGCGGCTTAGGGCAAGAAACATCAGATCGAGAGCCAGGCAAAGTGTATTTGCTCACTGGTCATCGAAACCCTAGCAATTCCACCACAACTGGATTAGGCTTTTGCCTTCACCGCAAGGGGCCGAACCAGTATAAACTCGTCGTGTCCTTTGTCCTGTTTAATCCCTTTAAGCTAACCTCAATGCAATGGCTCCACAACTAAGTCCTTCCATGAGGACATCTGCCATGACACTTCCAGGACAGTTGGTGCCCACCGTGGGGCCAGCGCACTGTGGTTTTGAGTTTTTAAAGGGTAGCTTCGAAGGGATCAAGGGATACGCGGTAGGCCGGATGACCAAGAGTTGTCGCGGCGAGCTCTACGTCGACGATGCGGGCTAGGGCCCCGAGGCCGGCTCAATTGAGTATGGGTACCGGGTCCCCTTCGGCGGAATTCACGTCTTCATCGGCAAGATCGGCGAATCAGGCCCTGAGCCGGACACCTGCACCGACATCATCGAGACGGCTCAGTGCACGCGACCCGCCCAGGCTAAACCCACCGTGAAGCATGCCTTTGTTAGATGTATCCGTGGGGGAGAGTTGGACGGCTCTGTGTCTGGCGGTGAGACGGCCATCTAATCTGATGGTGAGTCGTCCACAGGAAAAACCGACTCAATGTATCAATTGCAAGACGAACGGCTCGGGGGCTATTCCGATGGTGACAGTATTCCGGACCCCCATGAGCCACCGAACAGGGTGGCGATCTTCATTGCAGGCACCCAGCCGGTTCTTGGTTCGACAGCCGCCGCGGCCATGACTTCCAGTGCAGCAGCAGTGGCAGCAGCGGGTGCTGGCGGTTCAATACGCCCGCCGGCTCAAGTTCTGGCAGATCTACTAGACGCTCTGGCGACTCTGATGGAGGTTGATGTGACCCCAGAAAACCAGGAACAACATAAGGAGGAAGTAGCTAAATTGCGTGATGGGACCACGCAGGCTAAGGCAGACTTGGTAGCAGAAAACTCCAGGATGGCTGTAGAACAGGCCGTTTTGAGCGCCCAGGCCTAGTGAATTCAAGCAGATTCATACCGGCTTATGGCGGATCAGAACGCTTCAAACGAAGTCTTGAGGAGGAAGCACCAGAGTCGTCTGCCCTCAGTTTATTAGTCAAGAGACCTCTTCAACACACCCGGAGCGGGGCTACTAATCCGCCAGTGATAAACCAGACGACTGAGGCACCAGGAGGTAGAGTACCGGGTCAGCCGCGCATTGCGGCTCTCCGCATGTGGATAACACCCCGCCTCAGCGTGTAGTGACGCCACCGGGTCATTACTCCACCCCTCTAGACAACATGATTGATGCGGCTACGCGGTTGGCAGCTCTAGCGGTCGAAGGCGAGACACCGGCAGCGATTGAAACCAGAAGGGCCAGGGAACTTCTTCAAACGGCTTTGGTACAGCAGCAGGCTTACTCCTACTATCGTGACCGGATTCATTCAACCCCTCGTCCGAGCCGGAGCTACAGTAGGCATATTGACTCGCCAACAGTTTCGAGTACTGAGCGACGTCGTCACCAACCTCATGGTCATGACCCGGCGCGCAATGGTGCCGATGCACAAGATTTGGTGGACCAGGGCAGAGCACGTTGGGAGGCTGAGCTGGCCGCTCAGCTAGCGGCTCATCACCATGTGCCGGTTTACCCGACGGCTTCAGTTGAAGCGGGTGCAACTTCTAGAACCTTCGGTGTGCCGTGTCTAACGGTGGCTCTACAAAACGAGCGTTTACCCAAGAATTTCAAAGGCCCTCGTAAGGTGCCCAATTATACAGCAGATCAGCCTCCTGAGGCCTGGGTTGAGAGTTATGAGATGGCTATGGAGATGTTGTATGTTAGTGAGGCTGCATACGCCAAGTACTTCACCATGATGCTGGAGGGGACGGCTCGTACCTGGTTGAAGAGGCTGCCAGCTAATTCCATAGGGTCATGGGCGGAGCTGAAGGCCTGGTTCATCCAGAATTTCAGTGATACGTGCAAGCAGCCCATGTCAATCGTGGATTTGGCTTCTTGTGTTCAAACTGAGGGCGAGTCAACCACCAGTTGGGTACGTTGGGTCTCGGCTATCATGCATTCTTCAGATAACATGAACGTTGGTTCAGCGATTCTAATGTTGGAGAAAAATTGCCGTTTTACTCCACTCAAGCAGAAGCTTGGATGGCTCAAGTGTCATTGCAATGACATGGGTACTCTAATGGCAGCTCTTGTTAAGTATGCCGACTCCAATGGACCAAGGACCCCGACTCTGAGGAGGAAAGATCGGGAAAGGGAAACAAGAGTAACGGCATGAAGGGACAGCAGTACAATCCTACCAATCAGGGCGGCAACGGTAAGCGCAAGGCTGATGATTTTGTGGCTAACACCGGTGCGCACACTTATAACCTGCGTCGTAAGGGACAGTCAAATCCAAGGGCAGGATTCGACCTTGAGGCAATGTTAAATCAGTCGTGTCCGAAACACGGAACAGATCAGAAGCCGGCTACTCATTCATGGATAGATTGTAGCATAATGAGAAGCTTTAGGGAGTCCATCCAGCGCCACCACGGCCAGAATGGCGGATCAGGGTCCGGCTCTCATGGTCCGGGTCATGGCGGCGGCGGATCAAATTCCGGGTTTCAGGGCCACGACAACGAGGGTGGTTATAATCAGCAGAGTAATCAGAGGAATCAACAGCAGCAACAGTCTGGTTATCAGAGCAACCCGAAGCAGTTGAATGATGGACAGTATCATGTCTTCACCACTAGCTTATGTAAGCACGACCAGAAGCTTCATAAGAGGGCAGTCAATGATGTTGAGCCGACGGTGCCGCGTTATTCACGGTGGTCAGAGCAGCCTATCGTGTGGAGTCGAGATGATCACCCGCCCCGGGTTGACAATCTGGGTCACCTGGCTCTGGTGGTGGCACCTCAGGTTGGAGGCTACAATTTTACTAAGGTGCTCATGGATGGAGGTAGCAGCATTAACATCCTTTATTATGAGACCTTCCGTCGCATGGGACAGACAGACAAGAATCTTAAGCCGTCAAACACTGTCTTCCATGGTGTGGTGCTGGGTAAGTCAGCCTACCCAGTGGGTAAGATATCTTTGGAAGTTGCCTTTGGAGATGAGCATGATTCCAGGCCTGAGACTTTAACCTTCGAAGTGGTCAACATTAAGAGCCCTTATCATGCTCTGTTTGGGCGGCCGGCTTATGCAAAGTTCATGGCAAGGCCTTGTTATGTTTATTTGCAGCTTAAGATGCCAGGTCATAAGGGCACCATCACAGTACATGGGAGTTGCAAGGTGGCCTTGGAATGTGAGGAAGGTGATGCGGCTTATGCTGAATCGGTTTGTGCAACGGAGGAGCTAAAATTTTACAAGGATAATGTTGACCCAGCAGACATGACGTCCTTGAAAAAGCCAACCATAGAGCATGATCCTTCGTTGAAGTTTAAGTCGGCAGATGATACCAAATTGGTTGATTTTGTCCCTGGCGACTCATCTAAGCAGTTTAGCATCAGTGCTAATCTGGATCCGAACTAGGAAAGCGTGCTCATCGGGTTCATCCGTGAGAACCGGGACATCTTTGCATGGAAGCCTTCAGACATGCCGGGTGTCCCAAGGGAACTCGCTGAGCACACTCTTAATATTGATCCAAAGTTTAAACCGGTCAAGAAATTTCTTCGCCGATTTAATGAGGAGAGACGGAAGGCCGTCGGTGAGGAAGTGGCCCGGCTCTTGGCGACCGGGTTCATCATTGAAGTTTTCCATCCTGAGTGGTTGGCTAACCCGGTGCTGGTACTCAAGAAGAATGGCACTTGGCGGATGTGTGTGGATTACATGGATTTGAACAAGGCTTATCCGGCTGATCCATTTGCTCTCCCTCGTATTGATCAAATCATTGATGCTACGGCGGGTTGTGAACGTTTGAGTTTTTTGGATGCTTATTCTGGTTATCATCAGATCAAGATGGCAGTTAAGGACCAGGAGAAGAAAACTTTCATTACTCCGTTTGGAGCCTTCTACTATGTGTCTATGCCTTTTGGGCTCAATTGTGCCCAGACGACTTATCAACGGTGTGTGCAAAATTGCCTTCACAATCAGATTGGGTGCAATGTTCATGCTTATGTAGATGGTATTGTGGTGAAATCAAGAGAGAAGGAGACCCTGATTGATGATTTGAAGGAGACGTTTGACAATCTCCGGTCTACAAGATGATGCTTAATCCGGCTAAATGTGCCTTTGGTGTGCCAGCAGGCAAGCTCTTGGGTTTCCTGGTTTCTAGCAGAGGCATTGAAGCTAACCCAGAGAAGATCAAAGCCATTACTTCATTGGCTAAACCAGCGTGTGTTAATGAAGTTCAGCGTCTGGCGGGTTGTATTGCGGCTCTGAGCCGGTTCATAAGCCGGCTGGGTGAAAAGGCTATTCCTCTTTATCAGATGATGAAGACAGATCACGTTGTTTAGAGTGATGCTGCTAATCAAGCGTTTGAGGATCTAAAAGAATAGTTTGTTGAGCCGCCCGTGCTTGCTGCCCCTATTGATAAAGATCCTCTGTTGTTATATGTGGCTGCTAATAGCCGGGCTGTCGGTGTGGTTATTGTGGTGGAAAGAAAAGAGGCAGGAAAGGAATACCCGGTTCAACGGTCGGTTTATTACATCAGTGAGGTACTTATCGAGTCCAAACAGAGGTATCCACACTGGCAGAAGCTTGTGTATGGGGTTTTCATGGAAAGCTGGAAGCTTAAGCAATATTTTCAGGGTCATCCCATCACCGTGGTTAGTTCTGCTCCTTTAGGAGATATCATCCAAAACAGGGAAGCCACAGGCCAAGTTGCTAAATGGGCCATTGAGCTTGGTCCTTGCGGTTTAAAGTATGTACCACACACGGCCATCAAGTCTCAAGCACTTGTGGATTTCATCAATGACTGGACAGAGTTACAAGCACCTAAGGAAAAGCCGGATAACACATATTGGACTATTCACTTTGAGGGATCCAGACAGTTGGAGGGCTCGGGGGCTGGAGTTGTCTTGACTTCCCCACGAGGTGACAAATTTTCTTATGTTCTCCGGCTAATGTTCCCCTGTACTAACAATGCAGCTGAGTATGAGGCCTTGCTCCATGGTCTTCGGATGGCTAAGGAGATGAGCTTAAGCCGGGTGAGGTGCTTTGGCGATTCAGATCTGGTGTCTCAGCAAGTTTCTGGTTCTTGGGATTCTAAAGATCCGCTCATGGTGGCTTATCATCGAGAGGTTGATGCTATTGCGGGTCATTTCAAAGGTTATCAAGTTGAGCATATTGATCGAAGGAAGAACGAGGCGGCTGACACTTTAAGCCGGCTAGGATCTCAGTGTAAGCCGGTGCCACCTAACACATTCCTGGACATTTTGCTTAACCCTTCTGTCAAATTGCCTACAGAGGAAGATCTTGTTGTCCCTGACCCGGAAGCGCAATTGGTGGCAGCGCTTCATGCTATTCCTGATTGGATAGTTCCATATTTGGCTTACATGACCCGGGGTGAGTTGCCAGAAGATGAAATCTTGGCCAGACAGATAACCCGGCGGTCTAAGTCAATGTCAATTGTCAATGGGGAGTCACACCATCGCAGTGTCACAGGGGCGTTTCAGCATTGTGTCTCTCCTGAAGAAGCCTGTGAGATTCTACGAGAGATCCACGAAGGAGATTGTGGTCATCATGTCGGTTCTAAATCTTTTGTAGCCAAGGCTTTTCATCACGGTTTCTATTGGTTAATGGCTTATGCTGATGCTGAGGACTTGGTCAGTAAATGTGACGGTTGTCAGAAGTTTTCACGACGAGCTCATGATCCGGCTCAGGAGTTGAGGATGATTCCAATCACTTGGGCGTTTGCGACTTGGGGGCTTGACATGGTTGGTCCTTTTAAAAGGTCCAAGGATAAGAAGACCCACCTTTTGGTTGCGGTTGATAAGTTCACTAAGTGGGTGGAGGCAGAGCCAGTCTGTAAGTGTGATGCAGCAACGGCGGTCCAATTCATTAAGAAGGTGATCTTCCGTTTTGGCTTTCCACACAACACTATAACAGATAATGCCACTAATCTTTCTAAAGGTGCTATGAGAGAGTTTTGTCAACGAGAGCATATCCGGCTTGATGTTTCTTCTGTGGCTCACCCCCAGTCTAATGGTCAAGCAGAACGAGCTAATCAGGAGATTCTGCGAGGTATCAAGCCCCGACTTATTGTTCCTTTGCAAAGAACGCTGGGTTGTTGGGTGGAGGAGTTGCCTTCGGTGTTATGGAGCATCAACACGACCCCCAACAAATCTACGGGTTACAACCCCTTTTTCATGGTTTATGGAGCAGAGGCGGTTCTCCCTAGTGACATCCGTCACGATTCACCCTGGGTGGCGGCTTACGTGGAAGCTGACATTGAAAAGGCATGTCAAGATGCACTTGACCTGTTGGATGTGGAGTGTGATCTCGCGGCGGCTCGTTCGGCGATTTATCAGCAAGACCTACGTCGTTACCACAGCCGCCGGGTCAAAACCAGAACCTTTCAGGAAGGCGACTTAGTGCTCCGACTCATCCAGGATCAAAGAGACATCCATAAGCTCTCGCCGCCCTGGTAAGGACCTTTTGTGGTCAGCAAGAATCTGCATAACGGGCCATATTTTCTTATCGATGTTCGAGAACACAAAGATTCACATAAGTCGGAGGAGGAGACCCATCGGCCGTGGAAAATTGCTCATCTTCGGCCCTACTATACTTGAGCCACCGGCTCTCATGATGTACATAGCTACTTGATGTATATATTATAAGCAATATAATAAAGCCGGCATCCCTGATAATTCAGGGCCTTTGTCGTTTCACTTCCTCGAAGTTGAGTCTTTATCATCATCTTACATATTCCTTTTAAGAGGCTTGACGACCAAATTACAGGAACCAAAGAGAGTTGGATGCACATCACAGTTCAAACATAGGTCCCTGGTGAAGTGTGATTCGTTAGTGTGTCACTTGGGGGCTTCCTGACCGTATTCAAATCATAGCTGTCGGTACCCTTTTGACCGGCTCAACGCCACCACTACAAAAAAATACACTTCCGTGATGATACGTGTTTGTCATAGTATGTCACGTTTTCTGTCATGCATGTACATCCATGACGATTTTATGACAGAATCAAGATA
Organism: Triticum aestivum; assembly: GCF_018294505.1. Lineage (NCBI taxonomy): Eukaryota > Viridiplantae > Streptophyta > Magnoliopsida > Poales > Poaceae > Triticum > Triticum aestivum. Next base: position 136,345,914 of record NC_057799.1, on the reverse strand, counting down.
GTCATACCAGTGCTATCGTAGAAGTGTTCCATGACATTACCAAAATTATCATCACAGAAGTGTCCACTTCCATGACGATAAATTGCGCGTCACAGAAGTGCTTTCGTCAAGGGTGACCTACACGTGGCATCCACCATAACGGAACGTCGTTAAGCTATCGGGTACGGTTTTGGATCCGATAACCCGTTAACAGCCCCGACCAATGGGGATTTTCCACGTGTAAAATCATCATTGGCTAGAGGAAACACGTGTCGGCTCACCGTTGGGCAGATGTCATCCACTCATTGCACCCAAAGCGCCTATGGTACGTCGACACGTGGCACGGCCCAACAGAGGCCCATTCCTGTGAAAAGGCCGGCCCGTTTGACTTGGTCAAAAGGTGGCGGGCCGGCCCAGGGCAAGCCTGTTAACGTCCTGTTCGCATATAGCCCATTTACAACAGACTAACCTAGGGCCCGTTTACAGCCTATCCGAATTAGGCCCAGTAGCGTCATCTAGGCCGTCCAATATAATCCCAGCCCATTTTAACTTCCGGCCCATGTATGGCCCATGACGTCTTTCGGCCCATATGAGGCCCTTAGTAACTCTCGGCCCATTAACGGCCCGTGGTAAAACTGGTCCGTAATGAGCAGTGTATCACTTTATACCCATTAACGGCACGTGGTGAAACTGGCCCGTAATGAACAGTGTATCACTTTATACCCATTAATGGCCCATTATTCCGTTGAGCCGTTTCCAGCCCATGTTATCTTTCGGCCTTCTCAGGGCCCATTTATTCTTGGGCTCATTTCTAGCATTCATTTACTTACGGCCCGTTACTGTCATTTTCTGCTTGTGGGCCAAATTCAGCCCGTGGTTACAGTCGGCCCGTTTTTGGTCCGTTAACACGTTGGGTCGTTTTCATAGCATCATCAAATACGGCCGATTAACGACGACCCATTATGGTCGGCCCATGAATGGACGATTTCAACTCTAGCCCATTTACGGCCATAATGTGGTCTGTTATTGGCCCATGTTTGCCCAACCAATCATACGGCCCGTAGAAGGCCCATTGATGATACAGCCCGTAGAAGGCCCATTGTGTCTACGGCCCATTGTTTCTACGCCCCGTAGAAGGCCCATTGTTTCTATGGCCCTTAGAAGGCCCATTGTTTCTACGGCCCGTAGGAGGCCCATGTTAACCACAGCCGGTGGGCATCAAAGTTCGCCACCAGTGCAAATATAGGGAACACCCTACACTATACAAAAAGGGCTTGTTGTTTTCTTCAGCCGGTGGCTGCATGTTAAGAACAAATTTTGTATCGCACCAAAACAAATTACAACTATAAAACAAAAGGAAGGTTGGCATAAAAGGTAATAGTCTAGCAGATAAATGCACTACCAGAAGTTCAGAAGCTCAGTTCATTTGACCTGACTATTACATTTTCATGATGTATTCTCCCATGGAGCACCATAACCTTCGCCTTCAGTTCTCCTAGGCTCCTGAACAACATAGCAAATGTCTGATAGCCTGGTTTCAAAACCATGCATATCTTGACAACATCGATCAATGTCTCTCCTTGTTTCACAAAGGATCTTTGTTAGGGAATGGACTTGTGTCTGGAGCGCAGATACAACATTGTTTTGAGCTTGCATATCTTGATCATGAGGCAGTTTGGACGAGATTGCCTTAACAACCAACCCAGTATTACGCAGGAACGTGCTTTTGGCACTGTTAGTGGATAGGTACTAACGCACTGCAGCAAGAGCTGACATTGCGGTTATAGTTGCCTCGCTGGCGGTTCCACCATTTTTCCGTAGCTCACTGAAAAGTTGAGGTTTTACATTAGTAGTACTAGAATAGAAGATATTAAGGAGGCAGCAAAACCAAACAAACTAGCTTTGGTCTATATACAGAACTTATTCTGGTGAACCCATGTAAAATATTAGTTGTATTTTATTGCAAAGTACATAATAAAACCAGGTTCCAAACATATGACCATGTACCATCGCTAATGTATTGTCTATTTCTTCACATTGTATTGATGGCTAAGGATAAAAAGACGAAGTTTATAATACGGTAAGCATAGTATGACATCATTCATATCACAAAACAACTAAGAACAGACAAACAAGCAATTGTAACGTTGTGTGGGCAAGTCCATCATGGAACTAGATTACAGGTCAAGATCAAAGGAGCATCACTCCTGTCTTTTAAACCTTGTAAGGTGCAATGATACGCTAAGACAATTGTGTATAAAATTGAAGAGTAATAGACATTCACTGCAAACCATGCAGTTCATGGCACAAGTCAGAGTAAGTAGTAGTTAAAAGGCATGAGGATTAAGGACTTACAACCACGGCTTTGACTGGTGTAGTCATGCCCTTCTTCTTGCTGTTGTGACAGCCCTTGAAGATTTCCACAGCATTTGGTTCAGGTACTTTTTGGTCCTTGCGGGCTTTCCTCTGCATTTGGAACAAGTCAATATAGATCTAATAATATGGTACAACAAAAGGAGTGAAACAGCAGCTAATTACAAGAGCCTCGCAGTGTGCAATATAGCTACGAGATCCCGTCGTCTGTTGGAATTTCACTTTCGTACGGTTGGCCTTGTTCTTTGAACAGTTCACCTACAAGAAGATAGATTTGTGTGGCACATGCGTAAATAGGACTTCAACATGTGATCTGATCACATATATATAATGTACCTGATACTTCGGATCAGACCAGTGTTTAACGAGGCCCCTCCAGTCTTCATCCGATATATTTTCCACTAGAGATGTTAGCCTTGCCTTCAAATAGAGTTTTCCTCAAGTTATACCGATACTGTCGCAGAGCAGACTTGAAAACATGGGTGCAAGCTTGTCTGGTTGCATCATCTTGGCTATCCAACTTGAACCTCATCTGTTGAAAATTATGGGAGTCTCATTATCAGCAACCTAGAAAGTATGGGACAGAGCAAGACGATATTACTAGTTTCCATACATAACCATACTTACAGATAAATGGTCGAGGAAGGTGTTGAACTGGGTTTCGTCTTTTTCATTCCTGTACTTAATCCATGTTGGGAGGATACGTACATGACACCTAACGGCAACCGCTGCCTCTGATACTAACTTGGTTGACTCTGTAGCATCACGTGGCCTTTATAAACCTGCCTCAAAACGGATCTCCATTCTTCCTCCTCTAGATTTAGTTAACCTATCGAGCATTATCCTTGATGTTTGTTCCCTCTTGCGCCTAGGTGCTAGTCCAACAATGAACATAGGAAGTGTTAGTGTACATCAAACTGTGAGACTACATATAAAGAAGCATGCAATTGTAACTTGACTCCAGCAACTACCTTCTTGCTGTTGAAGCTCACAAGGTTCATCTGATCTTGCCAACTCGCCTTGTGTCAAGAGTGCTTGGGAAGTAGTGTCAGGTGGAAAGGGAGCTTGGGAACGTGCTGCTAGCTCAGTTGACGCATGAGTAACTCGTGCAACTGGTACTACTGTGGAAGGTGTTGCAAGAACTAGGGTTGTCTCTGCTTGTTTGGTGGCAGCTATTTGTTTCTGTTTGGCTTTTTCTGCAGCTCGTGTAGCATGGGATACCCTGTTTGTAGAATTTTCCGCTGGACTTTGACCTTCCATTGCACCATCAGTACCAGCAGAATGTGCAGGATTCTTCCGGTTCCCATTCCCTGCCATTCTATGTTTCTTCTTCTTTCTCTGTGCCATGTTAAGTCAAGCCGACAAGAAAAACGAATAACAATTTAGTTCTTCAGAACAAATTGATGCGTGATACAAACGAACTGAACTTTGATGTTAGACAACCACATGATAGGAGGATGTAATATGTACGAAAAACAGGACGGAAGAGATAACCAGAACTATGATGTGTAAACTAAGCAGAAGACATTTCACTAAATTAGAAGCAATGCAATGGAAGGTAGACACCATATGAAAGATGCTACAAATATCGCTCTGCCAAGTTAATAGTGTCTCATCATAAATGGCGTTTAAAATAATGTGAAGGAGTACAAGAATTAAATCATATGTGTCGGGGATATACCCCGCGGCATAACCCGGCCGGAAGTATAACCCGACCGGACTGGATGACTCACTGGTACCCGCCCAGAGTTTGGCGATTCACGGGTAACCCGCCCGATCTTGGCGGTTCATTAGTAATCCAGCGAGCGGGTCAGATGGATGACGAGGCCAAAGGCCCAGAAGGCCGGTTCATGTTTAATGGTGGGCCGGTTTATGAGGAAAGCATAAGGAATATTCTTCTACAAAGGAAGCAAGACTAGGACTCCACTTGTAATAGAGTAAACCTAATCCAACTAGGACTAGTCATGTAAACCGCCCCTTCAACATATATAAGGAGGGGCAGGGCTCCCCAAAGAGGGACAAGTAAGAAGAAACAATCTCTAGGGCTAGACACAAAGAGTCGGTTCATGGCGACTCCCTCGTGATGATAATGAGACCTAGCCACAAACAGCATGTAGGGCTATTACCGAATGATGTTTCCCGGGGCCCGAAGCTGTCTAAATCCTTGTCTTGTGTGTTGATCCGCCCTGCGTCTCACGTCCCACTCAACCCCTCTCAAGATACCACACAGATGCGTTGGCCTCGTGACTAAGTCATGACACTATGGACATCTACGGTGACAAAACCACGACAGTTGGCGCCCACCGTGGGGCTCGCGCATGGTGGTGTTGAGTTATTGGAGGGAGCTCTTTGAGGATCGAGAAGCTCACATCTCGTTGAAACGAAGAAGTGCCGGCAGATTCGTCACATGTCCATAGCAGACACCTCGGCGATCCGTCGAATCCAACAGAAGATTTAATTTTGTTCATTGCGCTACCGCAAGTCGCAAGTCCGACATGAGTTCAGAAGCCTTACTTTGATTACACGTCGGGTCGTGCGTCAAGTGATCTGTCCAAATCCTAAGTTTCCATCAGGGACAAATCTCTGCTGAGACCAATTAAACCAGTTTGACTTTTATGGGCACATCAATCAAGTTTTTCGCTGCTACTTCATGTGCTCAGTCTCATGTTTCAAAGATTGAAGGAAGCAACTATCTTTGCGGCTGCCAATTTTTCTGACCTGAAGACCGAATCACATCCGAAGAATCCTCAAGGACTAGCACCAGTACATAACAAAGTGCTAGTAGATTGGGAAAGGAACAAAAGGAAATATGACCAGAGTGGCTTGCTACAACCGGATTAGGACACGACCTAGGAACGAGCACGACCACAACCCGGTCTCTTTCGCCCCGACGGCCGTGGCCTCGCTGGCAAGCCGGCCACAGTTGATCTGCTGTCGACACGGCCCCGCCACAGGCTGCCGTCTTCACTTCCGAGGCCGCCTCCGCCTCATCTCAAACCGATGATCCCGTAGCTGTGAGCCGCCGGGTCGCTGACCTCACCTCCGGCCGTTGGTCGGTGCCCCCGCGCTTTGAGCCGTCTCTGCCGCCACAAGTCGCCGCCACCAAGTTGCCTTGCCGAAGCGTCGAGTCGCCCCGGGGTCTTGCTGTCTCCGCTGTGGCCGGGCTCGAGCAGCCACCTCTGTTGGCGCACCCCAGTCCCCGCGGCCGTGCGATAAAGCTGCCGGCGTCCGTCGTTGCTGCCAAGTCCATGGCCGTCCTGCCTCCACCGCAGCTCTGGAGCCGCCCACACGGCCTCGCGGTCGTCCGCCTCTGCCGTCGCCTTGGCCTTCACTTCCGCACAGCGCCATGAGCCGCCCGGTCGCCCTCTGGACCGTCCTGCATCAAGCTGCCACTGGAGAGTCACCGTCGAGCCTCACTACTCCTGAGTCGCCTTTAGGCCTCGCCTACACCGGCCATGGTTGCCTCTCGCGTCATCGAGTCGGTCGCCAAGTTCTACTCCGGGCCGCCACCGCGCGAACTCGTGTCCGCAGTAATGTGCCGTCTGACGCATCCAAGGTGTTTGCCTCAACCCGCCGGTTCACCGGCGCTTCTCCACTGCCGCGGCAATGACGCCTTGAGCCGCTATCGTGACCTTGAGTCGCTGCTTCTGAGCTGTTGCTCGTTTTCACTTCTGAGTCGCCGGTGTCGTGCGTGCTTCGGTCGTAGCTCGTTGAACTACATTGTCAAAACTAGTCTCAAAACTGCTATTGGAAACAAACAAAGATCAAAGGAAAATGCTATGCTACTGTGGTGGTCAAGTCAGCCACGAGAACCACCATTTTTTCACAAGAAGACAGAAGCAAAAGCAACTAGTATTACAGAAATAGTACCGCATGGCGCTAGAAGGATCACATGGTCAAGGAATCAATTAGGTGTACTGGTAGTACTCCATGAAGACTAAAATACTGGCACATCTACACTGATATTTGGTCTGATCAAATTCTAGCCTGCGCACGGATGATTTGTCATCCGGACAAATCAGGTGATATCCATCCGAGTCTATTTTTAACACATATTGTTTTTTGTCAAAAAACAATTTATCTTTGCCGCTGTCTGCAATGTTTTTATGCAGGATAATTATTTATGACAAAGGTATTGTTATACCGTGGACATGGAGCGCGTGCTAGCATAGTTTTGCACTGGCGTTCTTCCGGGCCATGCTACTCGACGGATACACATGCAAATCGCCGCCACCGCTGTTCGGTTTACATCCGTCCGCGCATGCGGCCGACGGATTGTCCGCGCCGGCTTACAAACATCACAGCTGACTCACCCGTCCACACCGGTTTACCACACTGCGGCCGGTTCACCCGTGATTGATTTCAGCTTCATACAGTTATCATCAACTTCATGGCGGGTTATTTCCGGCCTAAACGCATCAGGTGATATCCATCTAAAAAAATGTATATTTTATTAGCACATATTATTTTTATCAAAGAGCAGTTTATCTTTGCCTTGGTCTGCAATATTGTTTACGCAGGACAATTGTTCACTGCGAAAGCTATGGCCGTATCATGGATGTATAGCTCGCGCCACCATTATAATGCGCTAGTATCTGACCATGCCATCAAGCTCGATGAATATATGTACAAGCCGCTATTCTGCAGACCGGTCTACTTCAACATGATGTGGCTAACTCACCCGTCCACGCCCGGCTTATAACACCACGACCGATTCAGCTATCTGTGCTGCCTCTGAAGCCGCGGTCGTATTTTCCGTCCGTCTCTCTCGGCCTGGTCTACATCAACATATCGGGCCGCACCTGTCTGCATGAGCTGCTTATTGAGTATGAGCAAGTCACAGCTTGGGTAGCCCGGTTTTTCTTTCAACAAAATGAAGGCAAATTATCATATACTATCAACCGCCGTCTGCACTGGGTGGCCCAGTGGGCAGGCGCACAAGTCGCCACCACTACAGTTTGGTTAACTTCAAATAGCCTTGGAAGGAACCATTGGCCGAGTTGCTGACATGGCTGATGCGGGATCATTTATAATCCGCCGCAGTCACCTCAACCTTATGTGGATTCACATCGTGCTATCAACACCAATGATATACAACTTATGCCGGTTTATATCACGGTCAAATATGGAGAATCTCAAGTCAATTCCTCGAGTCACCTTGAGACTCGGGGGCTATAGTAATATGACTCAGCAAATGTTGCCGGTTTTCAGTGAAGTCAAGAACCCCAGAACGTTGGAGGGAAAGATAACCCAGTCCCGGAGGCTACTACCATATGGATGAAAATTTAAAGGCCATCAGAAAATTTCCGGTTCAAAATGAAGACTGCCGGTTTAAAATCCGGTTCAAGGGAAATCTGTTCTCCCACGAAGCTCTGAAGCTCTCAAATCCGGTTTAAGAATTTCCGGTTCAAAACAGAATTAACTTGTCGCAAGTTCGAGTTTAAAGGCCGTCAGAAAATTTCTGGCTGAAAATGAAGATTCCAGTTTAAAATGCGGTTCAAGAGAAAGATGTCTCCCACAAAGATTTGAAGCTCTCAATATCCGGTTCAAAAATCCCGGTTCAAGAAGAATTTATTTCTTGCAAAAAGTTAAAGGTTGCCGAAGAGGACCTGCTGCCAGGATGCGCGGTTCAAACATGCGTATCCTGCCTTATTGGCTTATCATATTATTGATCACTTGGGGGCTTGGTCGTATTCGAACCATAGCTACACCTCTTGATCGGCGTAAGGCCACTAGGGAAATCACTTGGGGGCTTGGTCGTGTCCGAACCATAGCTACACCAGAAAACTACTTCGAGGCCAAAGAGAGTGTTGCAAAAGAACAACTCAAACATAGGCACCCACTGAGCACAGCTCAAAATGTTACTTGGGGATTCTTTGCTGTCGCAATGAACAAAGAATATACACTTGTAATAGGCTATCAAGCCACAGCTTGGAAACCTGGTTTATACACCTAAAACCCCGGGTTAGCCTGCCTTTTTAAGTAAGTCACTCCGCCCAGGTAAACCTGGTATGACCCGTCAAACTTTGACAAGTTACTCTGATAAGACCCTGAACTTGTCAAGTTAAAACGATGATTGGTTAAAGATTGAGGACCATCTTAAAAGGCTTTGCAAAATGGTTTAACTCAGTGGCCTGGTAGCCCATGAAAAGCCTCGAATTTGGGGCCTGGCAACCCGTGAAAAGCCTCGACTACAAGTTTTCATATGCTTTTATTTGCCAAGTTTTTTCTCCTTTGATGAGATTTATAATGTTTTTGATAAACCGACGTTCATTAACCCGGCTCGGCTTTCAACTACAAGTTGTCAGTACATGATCAGTTATAATCCGGCACTTATTGACCCGGTCTGGTCGACTACAAGTCGCCAGTATTATATATGGATAATCCGGTGTTTATTACAACCCGGTACGGTTTTGTTATAAACCAGCAAATATGGGAGGAGTTATCAGTACTCAAGATTTGGGTTATCACCCTTACTACAAAAAGTTGGTAAACCAACGATGTGATTCAATGTCACAGTATGATATATTTCATATTTGATTATTCTTAAGTGCAGCCTTGGTTATAAACCCGGGTTATATGTTGGGCATTATGAGCCGTCCGGCGGTAATCCGCCGGGACACTTTAAACTTGTTGTATGCAGAAACAGGTTGAATAAGTCGCCAATATGATGATAAATTATCCGGTGTTTATTAACCCGGCCAGGATTTGGACTATAAGTCGCCAGTATGATGATAAATTATCCGGTGTTTATTAACCCGGCCTGGCTTTCGACTATAAGTCGCCAGTATGATGATAAATTATCCGGTGTTTATTAAACCGGCCTGGCTTGGGATTATAAGTCGTTAGTATATATTTGGATTGCGCCATTGGAATCATGCGCTCATAAATCATTGGATTATATTATTCAAATCTTCAAATAGCCAACATGGCTGGATTTTATTATGGTTATCAATAACCAGTATTATGATTAAGGTTTTCAAAGTCGCTTTAGCGCAATGGCTATTATATTATCAATGGATATGATTTATTCTATAATCAAAGGAATAGTCCCGAGTCGCTGCAGGCTTATGACCCGGCGCTTGGGGGCTACATTATTCAAGTTGAGATTATATCAAATATGCAAGTCTCATGTCGCTGCAAGCATGCACCATGACACTTGGGGGCTAATGCAAAGTCATTTCTTGCTCATCTTATTGAAGATCCGACTCATCACATCATAATGAGCCGGCCCTTGGGGGCTACCAATTGCTCCTATCAACAATTCAAGGTACACAAGCCTTATTCCATTATATTGAAGGGTCCACTGCTCAGTTGGTAAAGGACAATGCTCTTAACCTTGTGGACGTGGGTTCAAGCCCCATGATGGGAGTTACATCATATGATGTTCTTTTCAAAGAAGTATATATAAAGTCCTAGCTCAATATTACCTTAATGAGCCGGCCCTTGGGGGCTACACATCACTGCTCAAATCTACATGATTATATTTACAAAGTCCCTGCTCATTATTGCATAATGACCCGGCCCTTGGGGGCTACACTGGTTGAAGTTTTTTGAGCATCAGGCAATTACAAGTCCCAAGTTGCTGCAAGCATGACAACCCGGCACTTGGGGGCTACATATGTGGAATACTCAGTTCTGACTAGTGATTGAGATGAACAACATGGATTTCTTCAAAGTGGTAATATTTATATTGAAGCAAGTCTTAAGTCATCACTTTGCTCTGCTCAAGATTTGGGGGCTACAGGTAACACGGATATTAGGAGAAATATTTTCAAATTCTCGGTTTTTAAGCAAACTAGATGGACCCGGTGTCTGACACAATCATAACCCGGCGTCATCAATAATTATGACCCGGTGTCGGCAACAATTATTACTCGGTGACATCAATATTTACAAACCGGCGATTTTGGAAATCATAACTCGGCAAGTTCTACATTTTCAAACCGGCTGATATCAGTTGAATAATTGAAAACCAATATTTTGTCAAGTCAGAGCATTGAAGGCCGATTCAAATGGATTTTTTGTTTACAAAATATCTTCTGCAAGCAAATTGATTATGAAGCTGGTTTGTTGACTCGGATTTGTCAGAAGGAAGAAATGACAAGGACTTAAGGATGATCAAGTGCCGGTTGATAAAAATATTTAAACCAGAGCACAACCCGACAAATTTGTTCTTGTGTTTATGTTGCAGATCAGTTTAACATGGATAAATCCAAATTAAACTGGGGGCTAATGTCGGGGATATACCCCGCAGCATAACCTGGCCGGAAGTATAACCCGGCCGGACTGGACGACTCACTGGTAACCCGCCCGGAGCTTGGCGATTCACGGGTAACCCGCCCGATCTTGGCGGTTCATTAGTAACCCGGCGGGTGGGTCAGATGGATGACGAGGCCCAAGGCCCAGAAGGCCGGTTCACGTTTAATGGTGGGCCGGTTTATGAGGAAAGCACAAGGAATATTCTTCTACAAAGGAAGCAAGACTGGGACTCCACTTGTAATAGAGTAAACCTAATCCAACTAGGACTAGTCATGTAAACCGCCCTTCAACATATATAAGGAGGCGCAGGGCTCCCCAAAGAGGGACAAGTAAGAAGAAACAATCTCTAGGGCTAGACACAGAGAGCCGGTTCACGGCGACTCCCTCGTGATGATAATGAGACCTAGCCACAAACAGCATGTAGGGCTATTACCGGATGATGTTTCCCGGGGCCCGAAGCTGTCTAAATCCTTGTCTTGTGTGTTGATCCGCCCTGCGTCTCTCTTCCCACTCAACCCCTCTCAAGCTACCAGACAGATGCGTTGGCCTCGCTACTAAGTCCTGACACTAAGGACATCCGCCTTGACAAAACCACGACAATATGCAAGATGCAAACAACATCACACTACCAAGTTAGGGGTCTCTCGTCATTAGTGCCATTGCATATTCACAGCTTATGATGTGTAAAGTAAGGAGAAGGCATTTCAACAAATTAGAAGCAATGAAAGCTAGACACCATATGAAAGATGCAACGAATATCACTCTACCAAGTTAAAACTGTCTCGTCATAAGTGCCATTTCAACAAATTAGTAGTACAAGCTAGAAAATAATGCGAGATGTAACCTATATCACACTTCGAAGTCAAACGTGTCTTATGATAAGTGATTGTTGCAGGTTACAGAAGAGTAGTAATTTGATGTAAGAACATGGTGCGATAAGACAGATATTGTATGTTCTAGAAACAGGAACACGTGTCTTATTCAAGTATAATGTGTAAAGTAAGCAGATGGAATTCAACAAAATTAGAAGCAATACAAGCTAGACATGACACATAACATGCAACCACATATAAAAGTGCCAAGTTAGAGGGAGCACCGGTGATGGTGCACTAGGGGAGACGTGCTCATCATAAACACAACTACGTTGAGTGTCTATGCATGTGTTGTCTTGG